>NW_020449908.1:564554-756397 GCF_003343035.1 Apteryx rowi
GCATCTCTCTTATGAGGAAAGACTGAGAGAGCTGGGCCTGTTTAGCCTAGAGAAGAGAAGGCTGAGAGGGGATCTTATCAACGTGTACAAGTATCTGAAGGGAGGGTGTCGAGAGGATGGAGCCAGACTCTTTTCAGTGGTGCCCAGTGACAGGACGCGAGGCAACGGGCACAAACTGAAACACAGACAATTCCATCTGAACATGAGGAAAAACTTCTTCACTGTGAGGGTGATGGAGCCCTGGAACAGGTTGCCCAGAGAGGTTGTGGAGTCTCCTTCTCTGGAGATATTCAAAACCCTCCTGGATGCAATCCTGTGCAAGGTGCTCTAGGTGACCCTTCCTGAGCGGGGGGGTTGGACTAGATGATCTCCAGAGGTCCCTTCCAACCTCAACCATTCTATGATTCTGTAAAGGGCTTGAATTTTCAGTCAGAAACTTCATAAGTACGTGATTACATTGCACCACAAATATTACTCTCATATTCCATGACTTTATGACAGGAACGCTGAAATAGTTAGAACAAGTATAATTAAACAGCAAATGGATATTTCAGCTCATATAAATACAAATTTACATGTTTCCAGCTGAACTACATTCAATAAACATTTTACGCAAGAGAAAGTTGACAGTGTGCCTTTGAAGTTTCTTTCTGAGTTAAATGAAAATTGAAAGAATTGTTATTTCTTTCACTTCAGTTAACACAAAGCAGGTATACCAGATCAGACCCAAACTGGCCATTTAGTCCAATGTGCTGTCGACAACAATGATCAATAGTGGATCTTGAGAAAGTATAAGAACAGAATCAGAATACAGTGGTAGTTCCTCAAAATGCTCTCCCAGATTTTGTAATTATGGCTCAGAAGCTTGCCAAGGCAGAGGTGCTGCCTTTGCAGCTAGTAGTACTTCATAGATAGTTAATGGAAGAAAAATCTCACATCTAACATCTATAAATGTCCTGCAGGGAGGAGATCTCCAGAGCTTATGTACACAATATATGATAAAGAACCTATTTTTGATTATTTTGAGCTTATCAGCTGCTGGTTTCTCTGTACTGAAAGGGACAGGGAACAAACTTTACCTGTTCACCTTCCCAGTGCTATTCACATCCCTCCCCTCGGTTGTCTCTTTCCACGACTGAAAAGTCCTAACTTTCTGTTGCTCTTTGTATGGCGTCCTCTCTCTATTTTGAGTCATCCTTGATTTTCTTCATTTTTTTCCCAGTTCTCTTTTTCTTGAAGGGAACAGCACACAGCATTCAAGATGTGAGTGCACAATGGCATTGCAGTCTGTTTTCTATTCCTTTCATAATAATATCTGACATTCTATTTCCTTTATTGATTGTTTCTGAGCATTTGTCTAATGTTTTCATAGAATTGCCTGTTATAACCCCAAGGTCTCATTTCCCAGCAGGTCATATCACAGCATTGTATATTTAAAGCTGGGATTGTTTTAACCTGTGTGCATTACTTTATGCTTATCTATATTGTATTTCATCTGACATTTTGTTAGCCAATCAGTCGTGTTGTAAGGCCTTTCTGCAACATTTCACAGCTGGCTTTTGTGAATTCTCTTCTGAATCACTCAGTATTATCATGCACCCCTCTCTTACCTGCCCAGAGTAAAATGCGCAGTCCAAGCCATCTCACAGATCACGTTAGAACTCCAGGGGCGGTCTCCCCCTAAAATGACAGTAAAAATTTATTCTAATGTTCTGTTTTCTATTTGCAGCTTCTTTTTTTACCAGTTGAAGAAACTGCCATGTAAAATCTTTAAAATTTTAGTTTTCCTGATATCAAATGTTTTCCTTGACCAAAATGGCCTTAACTCATTTTATGTTGGAGCAATATTATATGTTTAAGAGTTTAATAAAATTACAGGATATTTCTAAGTGAAAGTGTGTTTCAAATCTTTTAATATTTTATATTATATATAAATTTCTACCCCCAACAGCTCTTTAGTGTAATGAAATCTGTGTTGTTTTGCAAGAAAAAGTTGGAGATTTTCCAACATTGACTAGGAATACTGCATGAGGACACAATTCACTGTAATATAGGCATAAGACATACCCCATTTTGTTCCAGTTTGTCCTGATTCAAACTGCAACAGTGAAGTTTGTCTATCTGAGGGGAGCTTTGCCTGAAGTAGCAAAGCCACCCATCCTCACAGACACACAGAGAATTAGAATTTGTGCTCAGGTATTCTCATGTCTTTGTTTCATTCTTATTCCATCATATGCTATTAGTCCAATGCAGACTCCGTTTTCGCCTTTCGAAATACTGCTTTGGTGCTACTGAATTTCCTAGAATAATAGAGCTCCCTCTTCCAAACTTCCTCAACAAGCTCCTGCAATTGTACAAAGGGGCTATGTGCCTACTTTATAAGAATGGATAAAAAAAGAATCAGTTCCACTATGAAGTGCAACAGATAATGGCAGATGGACAGTACTGAAAGAAAAAAAGCCAGTATGTAGACTACAGGTAGGCACTAGGAAAAATTTGTGACCCATTTCAAATGACAATCCAGGATTACAACAGCTTCTGGAAATACTATTAGTTTACCCCCATCTTATTAAGTCTTTTAAAGGCTTTTGTGATAATGCTTCACCTTCTGTATTCTATACACTTTCAAGATGGCAGGTCATACAGGGTAAATATTAGAAATTTTTGCAAAGGTACACAAAATTGTAGAAGCTTTAGGGTAGCTTGTTGCAGGATACCATTTGGAATTTGGTATAATTGAGTTTAACTCTGGAGGTGGTTTCAAATTATTATTATTTTTTATGTCATGAGACACTGACTAAGGGGAAGAAAAGTCTTCTTTAGGCCCACCTCCAAACGTAATGAAAAGATCTCCATTGATTTCCACGGAAAATGAATCAGGCAACTAATCAGTGCCTGCATGTAGTTCTGCTTTGTTCTTCAGACTTCCTCCATTTTTTCTTAAGGTACATGTTAAGTTGTAAAACCATTCCACTGCCATTTAAAATAAGAACAGTGTGGACTACAACATCCTGCAAAGCATTGGATTTCTGATAATCTTTAAATAATACCTTGTATGAGCAAAGGGGCTGTTCAAACTTTGGAGTAGGATGACAGATTTACTGGTGGAACAGGTTATGATTAACCATCATTGGTGTCAAATTTGTATGAAATCGGAATAATTTAAAAATCAAGACTTCTGATCCTCAGCGTGATTTCAAGTGTGTTAGCCTGATTTGCTTCATTTAACCAAATGCTCAAAGTTAAGCATGTTCTTACTGATCTTTATCAGAATTATGAATTTCAGTGTTTCATACTTAGGTATATGTCTACTTGCTCAGCTGAATAAGAGTGCCTACTGACATTAAAGATACAAAGTTAACTTTGTGTAATAGCATAGACTTAAAAAATTCAGTTAATGTCTTTTTTTTAACTAGCCTAATTATGTAGGATTTTTTTTTCACACCAGTTTGATTTGACTATTTTCCCCAAGAAAACTATTTTAGAAAAAGAAAGACAAAGTTTAAAAGGCAACAGAATACTGTACACAACAAGAAAGAAAATGCCCAAATACAATGACAGCCTGATTATCACATATGGATATGTATGACTGCATACGTATCTTCATTCCTACCTTTGATAAGCTGTTGGTATAAAAGGCAAAGGACATATCTACCTCAAATATTTACAAAAAGACATTTTCTGGGTAGACACATAACTAGCATGCACATAAAAAATCCTGTGTAATTCACATGCACACATCACAGATTTGCCAGCAAGCCTTTCCCAGTCTCTGGTCCTTGCCTTGTGGTCTTCAACTTTTACTCACAGCAATGATTTTCTATTAACCATTATCATAGTTTAAGAACACTGCTGTATTCTCAGCCATACATGGGATCGTATTTTTTAGTAGGCACCTTTAAATATAAATTTTAAAACCATTTCTTCAGTGAGCACTATTTATGGAAGATATAGTTCTTTTTGAAACAGACATTCCTACTTTACTCAATCAAGAATAGCATTCTATCCATCAAGTATTATATATTCTCTCAAGAGGTGAATTATTCTGTATGGCCAGTCCACTTCTACAATGACATTTATGTACTTCAGTTTTTCTGTAACACTGTGTTGAAGTTATAACCTTTCTGATACAGTTGTGCTTGCAATATGCAAGTTATATGCAGAACAGTCATATGTAGGGTAAGCACACAAAATGGCCATTAACAAAGTTGACAAGTAGTGAAAAGTAACATAATGAGCCAAAAGGTTTGATTTAGATGTCTGAATTAAGCAACATAATTTTCAATGGCACTGTACAAGTGAAGTGATATAAAATACAGATTCAGAGGATATTAGTGTCTGTGGTTTGTTCAGATGCTCTTGAGCTGAAGTGGCTCTGGGAGAGGGAGTCTGAGGACAAACAACAGGTGCCGAGTCTTATTATGAATTACGGTCATTTAAAATTTTAAATTTATTTCTAAATCCGTGTCCTGTTTTTTGGAGCTTTGGTGTTTTTGTGCAGTGTGAACGCTCATAATACAGTATTGAGAATTGCTGAGAAGTATCACACAGATTTGATTTATTCTCACGGTGAAACTAGGGAAACTGATATAATTGCAAGTAACATCTGTAGCTTCATTTGAAGCACAGGTAGTGACATTTTGCTCTAATTTCTTTTTTTTTTATTTTGCTGAATTAAAATTAAAATGTTCTCTGGAGTTCTACTTTTCCTCTCCTCAAAATGATTAACAGCAATCAAAATACTGTGGGAGGAAGGACTTTTTATCAAAGATTTAGGGCATAAAACTACAATAACATATAATAAAATTCTTCCCCTTTATAATGTTATACGTGTTTCCATTTTAAAAAAAAGTTCCTGAAATAGATAAGAAAAAAAGAGGTGAACAGTGCTGGACTAGCTCCTTTGTCTTTTAAAAGCTACACATATTTAACTGCAAAAACTCCAAGAGCACAAGAGCTTTCACAATGAACATGGGGTTGTTCTCTTTGGGAAACTTTTTAATGTTGTATTTAGGTAAAGTCTTTATGGTGCTTGGAGAATTTCTGTGAACCTGAATCAGGTCCTATATCCTGTATACACTTTTTTTCTATTTAGAAGAATCAGCGTCACAGTCACTGAAACTCTGCAACCTTTTTTCCTATAGATTCTTTAATGGCTATTGATATCAGCTAAAGAAATAGCTCAGTAAATAACAAATAACAAGCTAATTCACTAGCAATAAAGCTAATTCACTTTGTACATACTGTGAGGACATACTCACTTGGATATGGGAAATACAATGTAGTTTCTTCATGCCATGCAAACAAATGGGGGACAAGAGTAAACATACTGTGGTCTGTTGCATATCCTTTACTGTGGGTCAAAGACGCATTATTGCTGGGGCAAAGGGGATGAAAACTGAGACTGCARCCTGCGCCTTTCAATACATTAGGATGTGCTGTGGTGTGCTGAATAAACTGGTCACCATTCGTTGACAGTAACAAGCCTGAAACAGATATCGACACCCAATTTGACAAGGTGCAGGCAATCACGTGGCCACATGTTGTGTACAGCAAAATTCCTATTCCATGGCTACCTTCTTAGATAAATGTCCGTATAGTGTAATCACTGAAAGATCACTATAGCTTTCAGTGTCAAGATTTCCTTAGGATTTCAGCTGTTATCCTCAGGCAAGGGAAGGTAATACCCACAGATATGGGTATTATGTGTTGGGTATTATGAAATAACTTCACCATTCTTTTGGCTCTTTAGCGTGACTGAGAAAAACAATTGTTTTGATCATCATTTTTACCTTTTTTTGGGGAAAAAGCCCCTTATTTATAGTGTTCAGCAGCATGGGTCTTTCATAACATTTTCAATATAATGAAAGTAAAGATGCTATGCATAAATTACTATGCTTAGTAATTTATGCATCTGATTGCCTTAAATGAAGTTGGACAGTTACACAAAATCAGTATCTCCCTTTGACCTAAAACACTACAGACCTCTCTGCTTAAATGGTATATGATTTCAGAAAGAGAGATGGGGGCTGGAGACCAGCTCAACGCTAAAGGGAAGAAGGAAAAATTCTTTAAATATTGAACGTCAAAATTGTGTTCAAAAAATGGAAAACACATTAAAAGTTATTCTCAAGGGAGTGTGAGACAGTCAACTTTATCTAGAATACAAAGTAGCTTTCATTTCCTCTAACACAAAGCAAAAAAAAAAACCACAAACAAAAATGAACTTGCAATCGTGTCTCAAAAAGCTGGTAGCTAAGTAAACTGCTACAGAAAGGAAAAATGAAATGTGCACAAACAAACCTCGGAGTGTTTAATCATAAGATAGGTGGAAAATGTAATTCTATTGTTTCTGTAAACAATTCATTAATAGCCTATAATGTTAGAGTATGATCTGACAAAAAAAACACAAAAAAAACCCAATCCAAAAAACATCTTTTGGCTTGAGTAAAACACACAGATTGGTATGGCCAGCTTGTCCAAGTGCAGTTACTCATGCATTTAAGCAGTACTGGGTTCTTGGTAAGTCCACCTAGAAGTCTGGAGATCTTGTATATTTCCTTATCAAAAATGCATCCATACACATGGCTGTCAGTGCAATTTTTGGCCAAAATATTAGACATGTTAATCAGTATTTTTTTTAAGATATTGCCAAGGTTATGCAAGCATAGGAAATTAGTCTTTTTAGAGGAAAGAGACCAAGCACTTAGGGGCTGAATCTTTTGTTTGGGACTTGTGATATAGTGGCATTCAGCAGTGGCACGGAGCAAATTTAGAGAGTTTCAAGACCTGATTCTCTTCTATGCAAATTAATGTAAATTTTGCAGATGGCTTCTGAAGTCTAGTTTCAAATAGAATAACTGCCTTTATGTGGCAATAATTTATAAGTAACGGCTTGAGTAGTACTGACAAAACCTAGGGAGATACAGAACCATTCATCTTTAAAAAGAAATGTAGGCATTTCTTTCACCTCCTTCCTCCATCAAAGCTGTCATTAGGATCTTCATGTTCACAGGCTCTACACATCAGTTGTATTTCTAATATCAATGAAGTTGAAAACCATAAACAAAAATTTTTGTCTAGTGGCAATGGCATTTTAAATCAAGGTGGCCTTGGATTTTGGCCACATGTTTAAATCCGTGATTACATGTTAGACATAATTAGGTTTCTAACTGGGCATTCAAATTTGGTTGGTGTATTTGAAAGTGCAATTAATTATGATAAAAAATTGTTCTGCAATACATGTTTTCTCTTCTCCTATAAATCAAATTACTTAGGGACAGCTTTGATTTGATTTGTGACCATTTAACAAGAGCTTTGATAATACATATTCTAAAAAGTTGAAGAAACGTTAGAGTATTTTTACCTAGCTAATGGTAATTTTACCACTGATGTCATACTTTTAGAAACAGTGGATTCAGAAAATACTTTAATGAATAAGATATATCTTCTTATCAAAAGATGATTTTATTTTTACTTGTGACTTGACCTCAGTTTTGCTATGGATTTCTTTCCCATTTTTCCCAGTTCTTCCACCCCCATTTTGTGAGGTCCATAAAACAAAGTCATTTTCACATCCATCTGAAAAATGTCTAGTAGCAAAGGCCAATTATAAAGATCATGAATTTAAGGCACAAGTAAATCTTCCATTACTAGAATAGAAAGGTCCATTCCTACTTTTAAAGGTGAAATTTGAATGTTATCTTTAACATCAAGAGATAATACTTCTTTCTTAGAGGATGGGGGATGGCTGTGATGCTGCAGACATTTTTTCTATTTTTTTTAACACGCACACAAAAACTGCGTATGGGAAAGTAATTGCTTTCTGAGTGACGGTTGCACCCTGAATAACAATCAAAAGAAACTCAGTTTCCCTGAGTTTGGGTTGTAGTTAAAAAGTTTCAGCTTCTAGTTTCCATAGCCTAATTTAGATCTATATCATGTCTCAATAAAATAATAATTTGTGCATATTTTCTACTAATGGTTCTCATTATTTTCTTCGTGACAGAATTTAACATCTTCATTTAAATGCTAATTTTTTTCAGTTAGCTGCAGAAATAACATGCTTGAAGACAAATATAACATTTCAAGTTCTCCTGTGCGAAACAATAGCAAAATTCATGCAATCAGCCAAATCAGTCAGTAGCTTTCCGAAGCAGCATCAGGAAAAACTTATTAAGAAGTGAGGAGACAGTAAGAAACATCACTGCTGGCTTACTGCAGCAAGACTGAAGCTTTTTTTTTTTTTCCTTTTCCTTCTTTTTTCTGTTAATTGTAATGGATCAAGCAAAACAGGTAGTAGAATATAAACACATCAGCTTGGCATACACACTACAAACTTATGTTTCACTTTCTCAATTTCAAATGCAAATGTTTATGATTGGTTATTAGCACATGTTCGTTCACATGGCCTCAAGTTAATGGGACGTGATCCTTCTCCTCTGTGTCTGTGCTTATGTTTAGATGAGATTTAGAAAGAGATCCTTATTCAACAGTGTCATCAAAGCAACTTCGTCCTGTGGTAAGGCATGTCTCCCGGTTGTACCCGAACTGGTCAAAGGGTGTGTTTGCTCTAAACAGTCTTCATGGGACCCCTAAATACATTTCCTGGCCAAGATCTCCTTGCCAGTATGCATTTCAGATTTCGGAGCACAAGAAGTTTTTGAACACAAAAATTGCAAAAGATGCAAGTGAAAAACAGCAGCTACAGTGTTAGCTACAGAAATGAGATTCACCTCTAACTCAGGTCCCACGTGAACTCTTTTCCTGAGATGGATTCCTCAAAGAGGCTGGAGCACCTTAATTTTCAGACAGCCTTTTGCCTACTGTCCCTTTCACCTAAGGACATGGAGGCCCGTGTGGGCACATGGCTTCCAGACCTATGCATCATTATTGGGATGGATTGAAATTCCGTGCTAGAAGAGCAAAATGTTAGGATCAGTATGGAGAAAGAAACAACCATTTTGAGGTCTGACACACTTGATGTGCACATATCATTTGGCAACAAGGTGAGCAAGACAGGTGGAAGCCATACCTATATTAAAACCAAAAAAGCAAGTGCCAAATGCACTTGTTTCCTTGAAACCAGTTTACAGAAATGGAATCTCTGCACTAAACTCTAGATGTTTAATGGCCACATAAAGTTGATTTTACTGCTGAAATGTGAAACCTTATCTGGGCCAGCTATCTAAACTCCAGGTCCTCACAGATTTTTGTTTTAATATCTAAAGCCTAGAAAATGACTCAGAAAAGAACAATACCTGGAAGGATGAAATAGGAACTTGCAGGACTACAGATAAAGAAATAAATATGAATGGCTGGAGAACACGGGGAGGAAGGACACAACCAGTGAAACACAGCAGGCCTTAGCCTGCCATCCATAAAGGAACAGTCACTGAGACCAACCAAACCATGGAAATTTATAACAGGTTTATAGTGAATAGAATGATTTAGGAAGAAGCAAAGTCTTGCATATGTGATCACTGATAACAGGAGAGGCAGGGAAGGCTCTGGATTACAAATCCTYTGGATTAAGAGGAGTGATAAAAAGAAAAAGGCCTAATTAGTGTTGGTTTCATCATATGTTATAGATAAGGAGATGGCTTCCTGATTAAGTCCCTGGGCAGAAGCTGAAAAGAGCCTGGATTCAATTCCCAGCTCTTCCACTGCCATGCTAGCTAACCAACGCCAAGTCACTTTAAACTGTCTGCATTTCTAGGAAATTATCTTTTTTATTCTCCTTTTTTGTGTGCATTTCATTTATTAGGTGTGAAGAACAGTTTTTGCCTCTTTTTGAGCTACACTTTGATCTGCAAAATGGATTTGATGTAGTCTTGTCAAACTGTCAAATCTAGGGTAAGTTCAGGTCAGCGTCCTGTTTGTGAATTTTCTGCTTTGGGCCCATTTCTGGAACTACTAGGATTTATATGGACAGAAGAGGCAACTGAGAATATTAGGAAATTGTAAACTAATTTGTTCGTGAATGAAGACAAGGAGGAAATACTATGAAATAGTATTTTGTAACAGATTTACTACAATTAAATCCACATTCATTAAGAGATCCATTAGCAGTATTGTTGCAGTAATACCTTTTCCAGAAAATATTTAAGATATTTTAAAGAAATTTGTATCATCAGTGTGGTGTGTTACTGCCCCAGGGCCTTAATTTTTCATTATTCATGATTAAAGCAAAATTAGGATTTGTCCCAGGTCCCCTGTAGATTTGCCTGAGGTGCCAGCTGTGAGGATTGCTCTGTGTTAGACAGCACTGATACTATTGTATGTTTGAATAAGGCTTTGGAAAACGTGCAGTATACAATTTGTCTGATATATCAGGCTGTGGCTTCTTTTATAATGGCGTACATTGGTACTAGTCACTTCGGCTTTGCACTGTAAAAATAGACAGTGAAATCCATGAAGCTGTAGCCCCATTTTTATCCCTTATTATGATGTATGTTAGTATTTAAACCAGCCGGTCTTGTTGGAAAGTGAAGGGCAGCTCTGTCTAAAAAAAGGATCAAGGATTACCATTTCAGTGGCATATGTACCAAAATGAATGCTTTAGTGCTTTGCAAAGGCTCATCCCTCTTTCTCTCATAAATAGTCAGTTCTGCGTAGAAGGAGCTCAGAGCTGCTTGAAGTGAAGTACTAGTCAAACATGTTCTTTTCACTTACTTTAGTTGCTATAAATATAAAAACGAAATGAAACGAAATGAATCAGGAGAGAGAGAAACTTCACAAGCTAATGAAAGGGAACCATGTTGAAATCCAAGGGAAAAAAAACTGCCAAGAGGAAGTTAGGGAATTTTAACCCAACACTAGAGCCGTTGCCTTCTCATGACAAAAATAATACTTCTCCCATTTTAAAATGAAGCAGCAGTTTCCAACCCAAACATGTACGATGTCAAATCAACAAAGCAGTAATTTTAACCTTGTTCAGTAAACTCCCAGGATATTTTAGGCTGTGATCAGGCTAGCTGGTAATTTCTCCCTGTACTTGCAGTCTGTCTGTAAATTAGTGATGTAGACTGGCAAACACATTGACAGTTAATTAGGCAAAAGTCTCTTGATGCAGAATGAAGATGAATCCAATACCTAATACGGGGACCTTGGGCAGGTACATGCTTGCTGTTTAGCATGTTTCAACAGAAAATGTGCTTACAGTAGGTGTTTAATCCCTGCACTGTGCCTGTCAGCTATTAGTTTTAGGCAGCTGAGTCCTGATTTACATACAAGTGCTACAGTAGTCATACCGAAAGCATACATACCTAGTAATAGGCACAAATTGCTATATGAAATTTAGAGTTGTCATTGCTCCTCAGTTTAGGACAAAGGATACATGCCATTTTGATAATTTATGATTCCCCATTTGTCCTGTGGAAATACCCTTGAAGGAAATGCATGAGTGCTTAAGCTCTGATTTACTTTTCAATGTGCATGTTCCCTAACAAAGATATATGACCTGATGAAGTATAAGACTCAAATGCAAATGCAGTTATTTTTTTTTTTTAGAATGCAGACATGCTAGGCTGAAAGGGTTGCAAACCAATTTTTAGCCATGTAGTAGGAAAGAAAAAGATAGTCCTTTTCCTTTTGTCTCAAAACCAGGGAAGAGAAATAGAGAAGAATCATCCAAACTCTCACATGCAGTGAGGAACAGGTGTGAAACATTCTGTAGCATTACTGTATTGTTCATAAGTTTTGGGTATTTGTGTTGTTTTCCAGTACTCATTTCCCAGGTATACTTGGAGCACAGAAGGTTTGAGAATTATGCAAGCATTCCAGGGAACCTTAGGCTATTTTTCTTGGGAATGTCATGGTTAGAATTGCAAACTAGTGTAGGAAGGAGAGAGAAACAGCTCTCTCAGCAGCTGTAGAGCATCACTGGGAGAAGAAAGAAAGTACTTTCACTGAACAAAGTCACAGAGGGCTAAAAAATAACTACAGAGTGACATTCTGCTATTGCATTGTCTTGTTTGCCTCATGGTGCTACATCAGTACGTTTTCTCTCTCTCTCCTGAGTATTATGACAAAATTGTAACACAAGCATCACCATGCAGTGTCAGGACATTAATTTGCAATTATTTTTTTGCTCTCCAACTCCTTTAGATAAAGGATTTTGAGCTCTCTCTTATTGAGGATCAGTGACGTACAACAGACACCTTCCAACAGAGTGTTTTTTTGGGCAGGGGCAGGGAAGGAAGAATCAAAATGCAGAGCCGTTAGCAATAAGGCAACACTGAATTATACAGGAAATCTTAGGAGAGACAGTTTGAAGCAATGCCTCAAATAAGGGTCTTCAAATGCAGTTGACTATTCTGTAGAGAGACGTTCTCTTGTATAGCAGAATAATTTCAGATGTGAGCTAGTCAATAAAAATCTGATGATGGAAAAATGCAGCCTTGAATTCTGATGTATCAACAATATTGATATGTAGCGATATTGAGTACTAGCAGATATATAATATCTCTACATAATTAACTGGAAGTTAATTTAAATGTATACTTTTTATGTATAATAATTAGGAGTCTCTACTTCTAGTTATCCTTGTAAGTATCACTAATAAACTGGAAGACTAATCAAATATTGCTGCAATATCATTAGCTAAATTACTAAGCAAATTGTCTTCAAACTCTGGCATGGAGTTGCCTGCAGCTATGTCATATTATACTGCAAAAGTTATGGACTGAAGTATATTTTGACTGGCAGTAGGCTTTATCGTAGACTCAAACCCTATAAATTCAAGCGTGCTGCTGATAACATAACCCTAGAAAAGTTGACACATTCCTTATCATGAAAACTCATCCTCTTTCACGTAAGATCAAGTTTTGCAAATACAAAAATTCAAGATATTGCTGGTTAAATTGTTTTGGATTACGTATCACATTGTAGTTTCATCTAATCAGAGTTCTATTTAAATGTAAGAGCTGTTAAATAAAAAGTTATTTATCAGCTAAGAATGGCCAAAAGAATGGCAAATTATAACAATCAGTTCCAATATCAAGGTTCAGATACACATTTTGAACATACTAGTAGGAAGGGGATGGAGATCTGATGCTTGGTTCAGACTAAGGAATATTTTAAAAAACTACTTATTAAAGATATTAATTGCAATCCCTGAATTATTTGCATTACCTTTGAAGAATCAGAAAACTGTCCAGTAAAATAGGTGGAGTATTCTGCAGTGGGGTGTACAATTACTGCTGTATGTGATTTATAACCAATGTATGTAGACACAGTCGTAAAACAAGATGACATCATTAGAATGCAGATGATATATCATCTTTAAACCAGCATACACATCTTTTATTTTCTTATTTAGTGACTGACTCAGGTAACGCTTTCTTTATCATATATAATATTTGAGAGGGAATTTTCATCAACCAGCAGTCTAAATGATCTCCTCATATTGGGAGAATTTCCACTAGAAGTGAGGCCAAGACCACTGCTCTTCCAGCACTGCTGCAGGTATTCCCAGAGCTCCACAGTTCAGAGGTGGTAAGTATAATAATTAGATTTCACATAGAGTTGTCTGCAATTTAATGGTCTCCTACTTCAGTAAGCCTTTAAGTAGTGTTTATGTTTAAGGCCAGAAGCATGCTTAAATGCTTTTCTGGACCAAGAAGATTAACACCATCACTGAACTGTCTGAACAGCATAAGTCAGTAAGAAATAGAAGAGCATTTTGCTGCAACAGGTGAGTATTTGTATTGCTGTTCTGTAGACAAAGAAGGAGGAGATCGAAGGAATTGATTGAGATTGAAGATCAGGTTTCTGTTGCTTTCTAAAAGAGCTGTGATGCTTGGCTCCACAAGTAGATCCAGGTAACTCGGCGGGGAGCTTGCTCTAGTTCACTATTATTAAACAGAGTACCATAGTTTGGCTTGAAACAGCTTTCAGAAAAATCACACAGGAAGTTTGTGTCAGATCCCAGAAGTGAACCCTCATCATCTGGCTCTTATCCAATGCTTTGACTGACGTTCTGACTGTCTTAGTTTCCAGACTCCTGTTCCAGAAGGTTACTGCTTTTTTTCCTTTCCTCACAGGGTATGAATTTCAATAATTACACCAAGAAGCTGTAAGCTTTAGGAAGGGGAAAAGAGAAGAACATGAATTAGTTCCAGTGTAATAAAGGCTGGGGGTTTTAAGACTGAAAGTTTCTCAGCCTGCTGGCAAACATCTGAAATATTGCTTTATTTTTATTCACAAAGCATGTATTTTTAAGCTTGTAACTGTAAAATGGGCAAGGGAAATCAGGTGTCATAGCAGACTACAGAGATTTTGCAAGCTCAAATTAATACAACACCATCTAATTCTCTGTTTTGGGGGTTAGTTAGTTGGGATTGTTAGTGCTGTCATGAAATTAATCGACATAGATATTTTTCGTAAATTATGATGAATTTAATTAAACTCTCACTACCTTGTCTGGTGGGGCATAGATGAAGTAATTAATAAGAGTTCTTCCTTCATAGCTTTGATCCATAGCTTTTTTATTTTCTGCAAATTCTTTCTTTTGTTAGAAGCAAAAGTATACAAGAAGATGGTCTGTGACTTAATGAGTGGTTTTAAAGCCAGGATCACCCTGTATCGACTGAATTGCAAAAGATGACTCCATCCATTCCTCACTCACAGTAAATACTCTAGAAGGGAAACAGTTTGCTACTCTTCTGTATTGTTAGTTGCTGATTACAGCTAGTTACAACAACTGCCCACCCCAATGGCATGTATCATAAAGCATATTKCAGGATGACAACTTGATCAAGTCCACTTGTCAATGAGGCTATAGACCAAAACTGAAAACTTTTATTTTCAGGGACTGATTTGTAGGTATCAGGATAATTTAAGCTGAACACAGGGATTTAGTGATGCTGCTGACTCAGCTGGTCTAATATTCAATAGCTTTTCACACTTACATTGCAAAAGATCCTAAAGTTGATTTACTAGCCATGAAGAAA
The DNA here is from genome assembly GCF_003343035.1 of Apteryx rowi. NCBI lineage: Eukaryota > Metazoa > Chordata > Aves > Apterygiformes > Apterygidae > Apteryx > Apteryx rowi. Next base: position 579,509 of record NW_020449908.1, read on the forward strand.
TCAATCCAATCATCAGGAAAAGACAGGTATGTCAGGAAAAGACGAGTATGTCAGGAAAAGACAGGTATGTCAGGAAAGTATAGTGGGTCAGTGTACAGTATGATCACCTAGGAAATTAGGACTGAGGGTAAGGAATAACAATTCAATTTAAATTGTAAAGGATAATTGGCAGGGAGAGTATAACTATATGAGTTGGAATTGGACCACGATAGGCACACATGTACAACCCACACAAGGGTCTGGACAGACTCTGAAAGGTATGGCTTGGAGAGTGCAAAGGTCTCCTTGTGGTTTCTTGATTCCAGATTATCTGGCACTGCTGTAACTGGGGCAGCTAAGTACGTCTCTAACTTTGAATGGAAAGTAGGGTAATGGAGTTGGATGCTGCCAGCAAACAGCTCGTGCTTTCCTGTGCTTTTCTTTGTACAATGACACTTGGCTGCATGAAGCTGGAACGGCTGTGATGAGCCCAGCCTACATTGCTTCCCCAGTGGGGTGGCCATGAGGAACTCACCTTGCCAAGGGGAACTCTCCTCTCTCCATATACCTCTGCTAAATCTGCATCTAGGAGCTCATCAGCTGCAATAGGAGCTGAGCGTATCAGAAGGCCTGGGACCCAGTTTCTGTTTGGGAGTAACCACTTTTTAACTACTTTTTGCTCTGTGGATAATCTAATGATGATACCTCAAAGCTATTTCCCCAAAGAAACGAAATACTAAAGAAGAACTGAGGAGCAGAACCAAACCTGCATTTTTGTAGATTTCTGAACTGCTTTGTTCAGACAAACCATCTGTGTAAGTGCCGGCTTGTTATGTCATTCTGCACAATTTTTTTTCTGAATGTTATCCATCATGAGAAAGAATTCTAAGCTTGGTAGACCACAAGTGCTCTCACTTGTGCCAAATGTACTATGCTACCAAAACTAGTCATAACAAGACATTGTTTCTAATGGAAAAGGTGGTTTGTGTCAGTGGCAAAACAATATTATTTTTTATCTGGTCACAATGACACAGCTGTTGTATACCTTGATTGTAACAGCAGAAGCATTATTATATATTGAATTTTCAATGTTGTCATTTTAGCTTGTTTCTTCTCTGTATTGTTCATGTAATAAAATCCCTCTTGTCTGAGGAAAATGTCATTCATATTTAGTCAGGAGGGTGTGCTAGCAAGCTGTCTTTCAACTAGTAGAATCAAATACTAGTATATGCCACAAAATGATAGTCAAGTATCATCTGAGAAAACAGAAGCATGCTTATTTCCTCTCACATCCAGAGAGCCAAAGGAATAACCCCTACATTGTTTATAAGAAAAAAAAATCTTTTTCTTTCTTTAACAGAGAATGTTCTGTAAGTTATCTCAAGGGACCTTCTTTGATTTTTAAAGAGGTAAATAATACCACGCTGTAATCTTAAACACTTTAAATTGCAGTTACAATACCATAATTATCACCTAGTCAGGCACATAATATCATCTCCTATCCTTACGGTTTATGTTTAAGCCTTCAAAGAGTCAAAATAAAGACTATTTCTTGTCAGCAAGATTTCATTTGGTTTAATTGTTTTGTATACTTCTTTTTTATTTTGAGTTGTAACATTACTTAACTTCAGAGTCACAGTGAAAAATTTTCACTGTGAACTCAAAGGAAATTGAAAAACTAGGAACCTGCTGTATTTTCTTGATCTCCCCCTTTCATTTGCATTTTCTCTTGAAAGCCTTCTCATGCCTCAGTTTCCTCTAGACCTTATTCCATTTAAGAACATATTGGTCATTCATTTTACATTCCTTTGCATTCCATATGCAGTCATACAAACAATGTTTGAGCAAATATGAGTTATTTATATACATTAAGATAGCTACTAAGTAATTTTTTGTAGGACAAGGACAATCTAAGAGGCCGAAAAGTGTGTTCACTTAGTTTCAGGGACATACCATAAGAAGTGTGTTTTATCTGATAAGAGTTCTCCAGCTGAACATCAAAGTACATCAGTGTAGCCCACAAGCAAGATCTGAGCCCTGTGGTTTTTAAGTCAGTTAGCCATACTTTGGGACACAGAATGGAAGAACTGGTGGTAGATTTATTTTTTTTAATAACTATCGCGTTTGCTCCTTCTGCTGATAAGGCAATTAAAGTCTACAACTTATTTAAAGATAATTTCAGATTGTAAATACAGCATTTGTGTGCGTAAAACCCTGTGAGAGCCTAAAATCCTCTTACAGAAATCTAAAATATTGAATGAAATCATCATTATATTTCTGTTCACCACCACTCTTCTGTTCACCACATTTCTGCTCACCGCCACCAGCTCCAAATCACTGATATGAGGGCACCCTGCTCTCACTTCCACCCACAAAAGCAGGAAAAGGAAACGAAGGAACAGACCAGGCTGTGGGGGAAGTTAGTACTTTGTAACTGGTAAGCATCATTCCCACTCCTYCTGCCAGCCAGGGTGTGTGTGAGGGTGCAATATGAGTGTATATGGGGGAAAATCTCCAGGTGCTGCATAGCTTTGAAATCAGGTCACCTAAATACATCTGCTGCTGTTTTAGAAAGGGTTGTCTAATAGAAATGAGATGTTAATGAGCAATTCCTATTCACTGCTACAGCATTCACTGTGGTCATCATTGATTTCTTTATAATCAGTCACAAGTAACTCTGTGCAACTGTTGTCCTTTAGAAATCAACTGAGTACTTTATGTTTTTTAAGTGATACATGCTAAAGGCTTCCAAGCTCAAGTATGAAATAATTTTCCTAAGGCAGACAAAACCCCACTTGACAGTCTTTTAAATGTTATTATGAGTCATTTTGAGGGGAGATATTGCTTGAACTGGTCTGAAGTTGATGTTGCTTTTAAATTCTGAACCACTTCTTTCCAGACCAAAGAAGCAAGTGAATATAAAAGGTAAGAGGAAAAACATCCAGGAAATACAGCAGTCTCTGTTGCCTATTCTCACATGCAACCTCACTGCTGGAGGAAAGTAGCTCAGTGCAGAGTCTTATTAGCTACTCTAACACCTGGTATATGTGTGTGAGCGTCAGACTGCTTCGGGCATTGCTTTTAGCTGCTTTCCTGGTCACAGACTGACAAGAATGGTATGAGGGATGTAGTGCCTGGCTAAGCTGAGCCCCAATTAAGTGGAATGGAAAATGACAGAATAATGGCAGGAAAGGATAAGATATACGAGGGAGAAAGTAAGAGCGGGAACAATAGTCTCATATTCCAGATGCTTTTCAAATTATACTTGAAGCTAGTAGAGGAAGGAATTTTTCCTTCTCTCCTGCTCTGGTCACAATCCTATTCCTGATCAGAAGAAATTAAAATGAGCAAGGATCTTAGTAATGGTAGTAGCTGTGACTGATACAGGCTGACTGATGTCTGTCCTAATATGAATGCAAGGCTAATTGGTGGTAGCTGTTTACACATGACATCTACGTTTTATTTTCTGCAGTAAATTCATGCCTGGATGTTAAGTATTAGCAGCCATGAATGTTCAAGCAGAAATGATATTGGTCAATTATCATCATCAAAAAGAAAAAAATAATCCAGAAGTTAGTTTTAGCTTATTCTCATGCTAGTCTGTGATTTAAGCAGGGTCTTAAAAATCCTTTGTCACCTTTAACATAAGCAATCCATCTTCAGCAGTGCTCCTAACTGACTTTCATAGAACCATTTTATGCAGTAAAGAGAGCTAGTGTTATTTATTTACTTGCCACTGAACAACAGCTCAAAAATATTAGAAAGAAATGGTTTAGCACATTAAGCCAGATACAGCCTAGTGAGGGATATGTGAGAAGTGTAAGGGATACATAAGAAATACTCAAACATCTCTCCTTAGAAAACAAATGAAAAACCCACACTCTGAAACTCAACAAAGCAGCTGGAATAATACAGTGACATTATGCACCTGTTTAGGGCAGAACATGAAGAAATCAAGATCTGTTTTAATTATTAAGGAACTGAAATAATAAGCAGGATGAAATTCCATTTCAGTTCCCAGGAAAAAAAATCTACAGTCTACTAAATGATGCAGAGGTTTGCAGAAATGTCCACAAGAAAGGGCAGAAAAGAAATTCTTGGAGACTTAGGAATTCATTTCCTAGGAATATTTTTCTTTTCTGTCCTTACAAAATTATCACAGATATTTTTTCTTATTATTGCCAAGTGGCTACTACGAGCTTAAGTAAGCCCAATTTTTGAGACATTTAAAGCACTGAGTTTACTAGAAATTAACAACTTTAAAAATAGTCAGTGTTTTTTGTTTAAAGACTAATGATTTTCTGGTACAAGAAATATCATTTGATTATAATTGCACTACCTCTGTAAGCTCAAGAGTGAAGTGTGACTTTGCTGTTTTGGTCTGTATCTGATTTACCTAGAGAACAATGACCTTTCAATTCATCATACAACGTAAAGTAAAAACTGTGTTTCATATTTTGCCTTAAATCAGGACTGACAATGCTGCCTGTGCTTAAGAAAGTTATATTCATGAGTAAATTAGATTACTGTTTTAAGAAATCTCGGTAATTCCCTTTTCCAAGTATAGAATGGCATTCATTAAAAGAAGCATTATAAATCTTATTTCCAGTTAGCTTAAGCACTATAAACATCCACCGAAGGCCTTGCTAAATCTGCTTAAATTCAGAGACTGTCCACTATTTGCCATCTGGTAGTTCTTGTTTGAAGATTTAGCAATAGATATCTGTGGGATGGGAAAAAGTTGATTAGAGATTAATAGTGAAGAGGCACCAAATCCCCATTAACCAGCTCTGAAAGTACAGTCTAACCAATGGCCCCACGTGATACTTTAATAGCGCCCAGTTAGGCAAAGAAGAGTAAGCAATAGATCTTGCTTCATATTAAGGAGAGGACAGAACAGTGTATATCCTAACTGCTTTCAGCGGCCAGTGGATTCAGTGACTTTTTCCAATAAACAAAAAATCTTACATGTCACTAAACTGGTAATTAGATATTTAGTACATAGAGTTATATCTAAGAACAATTGTCTGGGTTTTGATAAATTGAATGTGTTTGTAGGGTTTCAGAAACAACAATAAAAAAAAGAAGTTACCCTCTAGAAACAGAAAATTTAAGGAATATGAATACTGGAACAAATTTTTTTCAAAAGATGAATCTTTATATTTCTTCCCATGTTCACTAATCTATCTATGAAGGAAATCACTGAGGCATGTGCCAGTCTCTGTTTTTCTGTAGTGAAGAATAAGTTAAAAAACATACTGAAGCCAATAGGTGTCCATTAACTATGACGAGCCCAGTGTCAGGACTATTCTGGTTTTGCTATAGCAAATTCCTCTCCCCATTCCGTCAGGCAGAACATCTCCCCTAGGTAACAAAGAGTGTCAGCCATCCTGTGAGACGAACATCCTCTTTGACCTATGCCACACTGGGGAGCTCAGTAATAAGCTTAGGATTCAAACTTATACCATTCAAGTCATCATGTCTTTTTAAGTATTTAGACTTCTTTGCTTGGGGGATTTTTTTAAAACATTAATTCCATACTTGTTTTGCTGTTTCACAAATCTATGTATATCATTCATATAATTGCGTATCTTCAAGGCAAAATCATTGTATAGCTGAGTAAAAAAATCTAAGGGTTACTACTTTTCTTCTTCTGAGGACAACATAATGTCTGAAGAGGCTCACTGTTGTACTGTGCTGGATTTCATATTCCTAAAAAAATAACAAATAGAAACATCACCTTGTTTTCTGCTTCTCTTGTCTAGACTCATTTTGCTATTACATATTTGTATAATGGATAATTTTGAATCATAAGACGAGAGTTCTGCTGAGGTGTTCTGCTGACATCGTAACCCATAAGACCAAAGCTTGAAGTGGTTTATATTGTCATCAGAACCCCAAGACAGAATTGTACAAAACTCCATAATTCACAGTGTGCCTGTTTATTTCATATAATAATGAATAGCCTGAGTCCCTGATTCAGTTTCTTCTTGTTCCCACTGTGGCCATCCTTCCCTTTCCCCCAGATAGCTTCTTGGCAGCAAATGGAAGAAGCAGTTTGTTATAAAATAATAGCAGATTCTTTTTTATAATTGGAGGATTTCTTTATTGATAGAAAAGAGTGAAAATTTCTTGGGAAGGAGATGTGTTTGTGAATATATCAGTGGAGATAAAGATGAATTCAGGGTTGAAACACTATTCATCAAAACTGGATAAACATAGGGATTCCTACAGCAGGAGAACAGAACAGCTAGGAATAAGCCTGGTAAATGGAAATATAGAACAATCAGAATTGCTGGTCTGAAGAGTATCACTTTTAAGATTTAAGTTATTTGGAGAAGGAAAGGTATCTTCTTATTCAATAAACAATGCATTTGGAAAAAAAACATCCAAATTTGGGGTTTGGAAATACAGGCTCTTCTTCAGGTTTGATTTTTTTTTTTTAAATGGTGAACTATCCTTTTTGAATATATGAGCTGTTATGAGAAAGAACCATTCTTCCAACATGTCCTCAAACATTCTTGACCCAAATTGCTTTATGGTGGGAGCCTTAGCATTTAAGTTAATGCTAACAGAGAAACGCTGTCTGGAGTTTCCACAAAGCTGAAAATTTAGAGAATTTTAAATACTGGCTAGTTTTTCCTTTTTCCCATCTATCCATAAAATCCAGTTGGCACAGTTCCACAGAATTAGCCTAGCAGATTCACTCTTCTCTGTCTTGGATGCAGTCCTTATGCATTTTTAAAAAAGGAAGAGAAAGTTTCTGAAAACATGAAGCAGTCAAGAGAGAAGCTTGTACATGCTCAGATGGATGTTAGGATAGGTAACTTAAATGACTTAAGAATATCCAATCAAAATTTAATTACTGAGCGTGCCCTCCTTCTAATACTCTTAAGAAGTTAAATGAATAATGCTGTGCAAATCTCCTACCAGATCATTTAAACAAAAGATATTTTTCATAAAAAAGAAAAAACACTGTAGAAAATAGCCTTCATAGAAGTTGCTTTAGTAGATCAAACTATTTTTAGAAGGTGACTGGTGATTTTATGTTTTCCAACACATTGACTGTGATAACAACCCTTTCAAATTCCTTCTTTTAAAACAAGGATATCAACAAACAGCTAACAGAATCATTTATAACTCTGAAATGATATTCTTGGTTGTTTAAAGCTGTTTTCCTTTTGAAATGCAACTTTGGCAGATACTGAAGATTGTTGAAAGTTAAAGTATTGTACTTAGATTGTTGTTGTGAAATTCATAGCTCCTATTCTCAGCAGTGATAGGATACAAAGAAAAGCTCAGCACAGGAGAAGAGTCCTTTTCATGAAATGGCACCAGAGGGTCCTTCTTCAGGGAATATTTAAAATGGATGTGTGTACTTTTGATACGCTCACATGTCTGATAACAGTAAGCAGATTAAGTATACACAGAAGATCTTTTATGCCTGCTTCCTTTGAGTGAAGGGTATTATGTTTGTAAATCAAAGTCTAAATGCTGGCAAAGGAAGCGAACTGCATAAGCCTATTGAAAGTTTTATATCTTTAAACAGCATTTTAACATGACTGTAACTTGACCATTCCTTGAGTTCAACTTCAGGAATAAGCACATGAGGAGATGCTTCCCCATGACAAATCAGTCACAGCTTCTAAGAAATACTTCTCTTTCATTTGTTTCTTAAATCTTCAAAATGAAGGGACAAATTCAGTGTTTACTTTTACAAACCGCAAAGTGTTTTTATAAGAAACATCTTCTTCTAGTTTTATTAAGGTGTAAATTAAAATTTTGGCTAAAGTCAGATTTCAGTTTAAGTCTATGGAATTATGGTAAATTAAATCCAGTGTAAGAAATCTTTTGTACAGACAGAAATAAATATATATCTTTCTATCCAATAGTGCTACAGTTATATACATGTTTTTTAGGTGTTGCATGCTTTAAGTCAAACTCCCCAAAAGCTTTGGCCATAAAGAATATATTGTCCTTGGAAGCATGTATTGGACTTTGTCTTACAGGTAATTTTTTCCTTCTATAATTGCAAAGATATGTTCAGATTGGAGGTCTGGAAAAACTGCAAAAACTGCACTTTTCACCTGCTCTGGATTTCTGACATGACTCCAGCAAAATCACCGGTGCCCAGCTGTAATATGCATTCTCCAGACCCAAAATAATAAAAAAAAATCCTTTCAATTGTTGATTAATGTTGCTGTAGGTGGACCAAATACAAGCTTAAAAAATAACAATGAGCAAGGCATTGTTTATTGTATACCCTCAATTCCTCACTGTTATTGTGAGAAGAAGCTGTTTGGTATTAACATAAGAAAGCCTGTAGAGAGAAGAGATTAAAGAAGTTCTGGCATCCAGCAGGATAGTGGAGTCAACTAAAACCTGAAGGAGCAGAAATGAAATGGACAGAGGAGAGGAGCTGGAGTTTATGAGGAAGAGAACAAAAGATATAATTCCTGGAAATCTGTGGCCAGGGAGACTGGTACCTGATCGGAAGGAATCAACTGTACAGACTAAGATTGGATGGGGTGCTCTGGGGAGGAACTAGCCCTGACTAGGAAAAGATCTGGACCAGGGAGTAAATGCAGTTTCAAGCTAGAAGCAACCTGGATGTGGGCCACAAATCAGAGAAGAGATTGGGCCAGGGAGACCTGAGGCTTTCTGACCAAATGAAAATCTGGACTTTCGTCAAGACACTAAAATGAGAAAGCTGACAACTAAAAAATAGGCTATATAATGATGAGGATCAAGTTTAAGAAAAGTGATAGTACTTCAACATAGAGAGGCTGGACTGAAACACATGACTTCAGCAGACCAAACATAAAGATTTACATCTAATAGAGCTCAGTCCTTTTTAAAAACTAAGATGGAATCCAGTCTTAACATTTAAGCTGTGAAATGCAATGGCAAAGTTTTTCAGGATAACAAATAACAGTGTAAGTAGAAGTACAGCAATGGCTTATTCCATTATCTCACGTGTCAGGATTGTGTGGGAGGCAGTATGTTGCCACACATGGAAACGTATCTTTTTTTTATTAAGCCCAGGAAATAATAAGATATATTTTAAAAGATCATTATTAAGGACACAAAGTTAATCAGTGAAAAGTTATGAAGTATCAAAATGGTAGCTCCCTCCTGTGTATGCACTATGATCCAGACTATAATTATGCAATCACACAACTGTTTTCATAAGCCATTTGACAACAAAACTAAGTACTTAATGAATTGCAATTTGCTGCAATTGAGTTATCAACAGATTTTCCAGTCAAGCAGAAGTTCACTTCCAAAGTTATGTTAATAGTTACTGGAATAATTTACAACAACACAGAATTTCAAATTGCAGGGTACTACAAGGTGTTGGTAAACATGTTGAAACTAGAAAGTCTGAAGAGTCAGACCTGTCCTACATGCAATTATATGATGAGCAATCTTAAGTGTTTTTACATGATCAAGGCTGTAGTTAAAATATTGTGTTAGTAAGTTAACTGTGGAATAGAAAAATATTTGGAAATCCTCTTCCAGAATGAGAAGTCCCATCTGTTTCAAAATTAAGTCTGAGTTTTGTAAAGGTGCTCCCCAGCATCTGCTTTATAACCGCTTCCCAAAATATTCACGTGTGGGAAAGTTCTGACTACTAGAAATAGATGGAGACTTAACTTCAGATGGGGCAGCAATAAATCATTGTGGACCAAGAAATGTGGAAAAGTTAAAAGAGGAGAGAAGTATTTTTATTCATTTTAGTCCTAGACATCACTGGGTTTTATGCAATATAACAAAAGCAGCCAAGCTCTTTCCTGTACAAATTGTCCTGAGTTTTACATGCAGGTTCTAAAACCTCTGCTTGGCATTTCCTTTCAAGTCTAATTCTCAGAACTGTCATTTATAAATTTACAATCCAAACTGCAGATCATTTTGAACTGTGTGCCTGGGTTGCATTGTTATCTCATTCTAAATAGACTGGAATGGAAAGTCTCATCCTATGTCAGCACATACAAGAGAAATGAAATTGTGTTTTTTGTCAATGCATCATTCAGTTTAGTATGAAATGGAATTTTTTATGAGATTAAATCGAGGATGTAGACCAATTTTTAGTGAGGATTTACAACTCTAACTTAACACATTGCTAACTTGGTTAGATGACAGTGATTATTACACTTTTGACAATCCCACAGAAGATATCCCAAGGAGCAACACTAACCAAGATGAAATATTGATTTTAAGTGTGCAATGATAGCCAAAAAAGAAATAGCAGTTCTACTAAATTACAGATTCAAAGAGTCAGTTGTGCCTCACTCCCTGATTTTAAAATCTCAAGAGCTAAGTTTCACTGAAATAACATACACAATTACTATAACATAATTATGATGACCAACTTATGGGTTTTGATAAGTAGTCAAAAACTCTCCCCAAAACCTTAAGAAAGGAAAAGAGTAATATTTAACAGCTGAGGCAATGAGCTAATAAGATGGCTGTACCCTTAACAACATTGTCACTAGATAAACACTTCACTGAGCGGAGTCCTGAAACACATCTTCAGAAAATCTGACACCAGCTTAAACTTGCTGGAGTGAATTTCTGCTCCATTATACCCAATTACATTTCTCTTTGACTTCAGTAGTGTCACCTATCCGTGCTGTAGGGAATCTTCAGTCCTTTGGCTTTTAAAGCATGGGCAAAATTGTTCGGATAAGAGGAGCAGAAGCTAAACTTCCCAAGTTTGCAGCAGGTATTAAACAAGAATGTCCAGGAAAGTCAAGGGCACCTGAGCAGCTTTTGATGGCGCATGTATGTGGATCAGCTGTGTTTCTGAGGCAGTTCTGGCCCTTGCCAAGCTGAATCAGTCTGAATTTATACATTTTGTGTTTTGTACACCTACAAATTTACTCCATGATGACTGGATTCACTTTTACAACAAATGAAAATAAAAAGACAAAGAAGGAAACCTTCTCTCTACACACACAGTTATAAATTAAATTTTGATCAGTCTGTGAGAGCATTCTATGAAAATAGAAAAAGAAAAAAATGCAGTTTTTCTTTAAAGGCAGCATATTTCTTGAAACAGAGGTTTTTAGTCAGCTTTACGGGATACCACATATGCCTTGGGAAACAAATGAGGTAGGAAATAGGGATCAAGAAGAAGAGGAGGTAGCTTGAAACAAAAGCAAAGCAGTAGAGTAATAGCAAATTATGATTATGCTGAAGAGTAAGAGGCACCCAAGTCTAGAGAAAACTGAATGTAAAACCTACTATTAACAAATATTTTCTGTCTCAAGCAGTTTATACTTTTCTCCTTTCCTCCAAGCACATGGGTGATGTTTAAATCTGACTTTGAGAATTATAACCTGAGCACAACATCACAAAATGAAAGAAATAACCACATAATAAGATAATTCTTAAAATGTTTCCTATTTTATACCTGTTGAGGCATTGACCTAAGAAAAACCTGTGGTGCTTTCATTTATCTTCTATGTGCTTCTATTTTTTCTCCATCCCATGTTTTTTATATAATCCCTGCATTTTAGATATTAACTGTTTCTTTCTTTGATTGTATTACAATCAACCTAATTTGGGATTAAACTCTTGGAAGATTCCTGTGCTGTGAATATAATAATATAAAACTTTCATATTAAAACATCATGTGCATCACAAAGTATGTGAATAATTAGATTCATTAAAAAGTGGCTTTTTCTTGGAAAAGTCAAAAAAAGGAAAAGAAATGAAGTCCAACAAGCAAATCAACTATTACTCCTGTCTCCTAGCCCCATTCCTCACTTCAGCAAAGCATTAAGGAAGCTATGTTATAGGGTAGATTTGGAAAAATGATTAAAGTTTTCTGTGTATTCCTATATGATTGATACCATACAACTCGCTAAGTCATTTCTGAAACTGAACCTTAATTTACCCCTGGAGAGTCATTGCTACAAAAGGCTTAATGAGTAGCTGTGGGTTTCAGAAACATTACCAGTCACCCCTCAGTGCAAAATAAATAGTGTAATTTATGCAGTTTGAAGTGAAAAAATGTTTTGCATGTTAGGGCTGTAATGAAGTTCCAGATCGCTTCATTAAGACAACTTTTGTAAAAACCTATATAACTGTATTTAACTACAGGATACTTACAGAAGAGTGTTCCTTCCAAAGCAGAACGTGGATAGAATCTCTGAATGAAATCTTGACCAAACTCAGAGGAAAAGAGGAAGCAGCAAGTTGGCATCAGAGCCAGGGTGATAAAATTGATTTTGAATTAGGCAATATAAAGCTGCCTTCTGAAGGCTAAACAGTAGTTACTAATCCCTCAAAAGACGTTAGCCCTAGAAACATTTGCTTTTAATCTTCAAATCTGGGGAGAGTGAGCAGGAAGGGAAAGAGGAAAGAAAAAAATTATAAATTGCTGCACAGCTGATATAGCCAGAGTGGGGGTTGAAAAAAGCAAGTAGGGTCTATCAGCTTTCAGGTGGAATCAGGGACCTGGCTGCTTTAGGTGCTTTTGAAAATCGTGAAGGCCGGCTGCTAGCACAGACAGTGTTCCGGTATCGTATTGCTCTGTTTGGTTAGGGACAGTGAGATGGCTGTTCGTGTCAGATCGCAAAACATTGGCATGAGCAGTTTGGACAATACTTTAAAAAATTGTTATGGACATCAGTTATTATTTTTGTTGTTAATGGCATGCAGCCATATTGTGCAGCTGTAAATGAAGAATGAGGTTAAGGTATTAGCTACCATAAGTTTGGAGAGTGACAGAAAATTTCACCTTGCTTAAGTATTATTTAGAAAAAATATCCATTCTGTGAACTTATGGATGGGTACAAGAGTTATGATCACATATTTAATAAGTAAATTGTTGGAGAATTTGGCTCTGCAGTCTCTGTTGAAACAGTTTATAAGAAAAATTAGCATTTTAATTTACTAAATATCTTAATCTCCTTGTTTCCCTGGCATACCTGCAAGAGAATGTCTTTCATGCCTTTCGCTATGGCAAGCTTTAGATTAGCTAAAATTGAGATAGACACTCAAACACTAGTGCTTGAGAATACTGTCCCTACTCAGTCTAGTTTTGCTGAGCAGCAGTAATCCAGACTTTAGCTCAGATTCATCTCTGAGAATACAGCAACATTTATGGAGCTAAGGCTGCACAGAACTGTGCCTTGTAAAATGACATTTGTGACTGGTTGAATTTATCAGATTTTCATATACGTGGCTCATTTTTTTTCCAGAGACAGAAGAAGGAAACTTCTAAAGTTTTCAAACTTTAATATTTAGAAAAATGTCAGCCATGAAAAAAAACTTAAAAAACAGTTTAAAGCTTAAAAATGTTTAAAAAGAAGTCACAAACGCTTTGCTTTAATGACAAACAAGAGCTTTAATAGCTTGGAACTTAGCCTCTAATTATATCCATATCAATTACAGAATCACAGAATCACAGAATCGCTGAGGTTGGAAGGGACCTCTGGAGATCATCTAGTCCAACCCCCCTGCTCAAGCAGGGTCACCTAGAGCACCTTGCACAGGATTGCATCCAGGCGCATTTTGAATATCTCCAGAGAAGGAGACTCCACCACCTCTCGGGGCAACCTGTTCCAGTGCTCTGTCACCCTCACAGTGAAAAAGTTTTTCCTCATGTTAAGATGGAAGTGTCTGTGTTTCAGTTTGTGCCCATTGCCTCGCGTCCTGTTGCTCGGCACCACTGAAAAGAGTCTGGTCCCAAATTAAGTTTCTACATCTAGTAGTATCAAATTCATAAGTTCTAGTGTTGTAAGAAAACCTGTTTTGGTTTGGCAACTTTTTAAAAGTTGACTTCATGCGCACAAACTGGTATTTTACCAGTCTTTGTTTTGGCACTGAGTATTACTAGACAGTAAAGTGGGTGGAATTTTTCCTTTCGGTCCCAGTGTTTTGAAAGGCACTGAGCACTCATTACTCCCACTGAAGTGAAGGGAGCCTATATATCTTTAATGTCTATAGAATTCAATGTAGAGGTGTATTTAGAGCAGCATATAGCTGTGAGGATGGAAAGGAACGGCGCTGTCGTTCTGTCCCTGCAGCTGCAAATAGTTCCAGAACCAGAAGTGAGCAGGAAATAGGTTTTTCCTGCTCACTGATATTTCAAAACATTTCCCCTTGTCCATCAGGCTAAATATTAAGATTGTGTGGGTATATAATGTTTTAAAAGACAGGAGGAGGCAGATCTGGTTCAAGAAGGCCTGCACCATCAGCTAAGGTGTGGGAACCAGCATCCTGCTGCGTCTCCCTGCGTGGTTCACAGCTGAAACCGGAGTGCAGCCTCCCATCTCCTACATAAATGTTCTAGACAACGGCTACTACATGAGAAGAAAACAATCTCCACCCCAACACCTCCTCTCTCTCTTTTCTAAATTTCCATCTTGAATTTCTGAAAGCTTTTCCTGAATAAAAGCTTTAATCAGAAACATAGTCCCCCCAAAGTATCACAGGAAAAAAAAGTGGAAGGAGCTTATTCTAGGATTCCAGCAAAGCTCCCAAACACCAGACTGAAGCAGCTGTAGTACATCTTTGGCCTTTTGAAATAAGTTCTGAAATCTTCCCATACAGACTATCTTCCCATTTTCAAACATCTTCACAGCAAAAGGAAAAAAAAAGCTGAAAATGTGGCCTTTTCTTTTAAATTAAACTAGACATATATTAGTTATCAAAAGTGTTTGGCAGGTAACATTATGATTTCTTTAAAGCTTCTATTTTCCAAGGATGAAATCCTGAGCTTCAGTCACATTTATGATGTCAGCTCTTTATTACTGGTTTTGCTGTTGTATTATTTAGCTTTATTCTTCTTTGTAATAATGAATGTTAATAGCTGCACGGGAGCAACCTCTTCTAAATGTCAACTGTTATCCTATAGGCTCACCAAGGTTAATCCACATTGTCTAGGATCATGGAAATAGGGATAACAGGTGCATTTCTAGCACCTAATCTTCCATGAAACAATGAGTAATAAGTACAAATTGAACCCCCTGGCACGCCTAAGTTATTCCTCCCGGTTGACAATATTTAGAGTGTGATGGCATAAGAAGAGGCTAAGACGGTGAAGCCACGCATCTCAATAGTGTCACCCCTCTCAAAAGTAGTGAACTTTCAAAAGAGTTGGGTCACTTTGGAGCCCTATTGACCTTAATAAATTAGTCACATTGTGTCCACATAAGAATGTTATATAATCACTATTTAAAATGAGAGAACATTTTATTTTGGTTATTTGCTCCTGATTTTTCACTTTTGCTGTCCTGGCTGCAGCCAGCTCCTGAAAAGGTCAGAGGATAATAGGAAGGATAGAATTTCAGGGGCTCTGGTTCTTTGTAAATAAATTTCATTTACTATCATTTCTGTGCTGAACAAGACACTGAATCAGAAAAACTGAACTGGATTCAATTAAACTGACTCCCTTTGTCTGAACTTTACATATTTAAAAAAAACTACACTTTTCATTAGTGAAGCAGAAAAAAAGTTTTAGAAGTAAAACTAGTTTTAAAAGGTCAGCAGTGTAAACCTTAGTCTGAGTATGTCAGACAAGATGTTCCTAATATATCGTGATATTTCTCTTAACTATTTCTRTTTCTTGATCTTCCCATGAGTGTACCTGAAACTGCAAAGTTCCATGCCAAAATAAACCTCAGTCATAGTACACTTCTGCAAGAAAGTATTTTCTTAGTGGTACTTTTGATATACTAGTTCAAGGGGCATTTTCTCCTCCTCCCTTTAAGTTGACATTAATACAAATAGCCAAGATTCACAGGTGTTCAGATTTAGATTTGAAGTATTTGATCTGCCCACCCGCAATGAATTCCCCTGGAAACATACAGCTTTTGCTGCAGTTTGCCAGCTTGTTGTTGAATATAACAGCCACTCCTGATCACTTCATAAACCAACCTGCCACAAAGGAATCCTGATGCATTTTTCTGTATGTCCAGATTACCTTATAGCACCTATTGTGAATTAAATAGTCTCCTTCTTTAGTCCATTCAATTGCTTCAAATTCCTGGCTGTGCTGTGATGTATATAAAGCCAACTGGGACTAGTCTGTATTTCAAACAGACTTTTATAGGTATTTGCACTGAAATAAATAGACCAATTCATGGAAATGTTTGAAAGAGTATTTCTACAAAAATCTCCTCATGTTCATTAATTCACACAGAAGAACAGCATCAAAACTGTAACTTAGCTGGCAGCATCTGCTCTACAGTTGAGTCCCTTAGCATGTGTGGGCCTGCCCCTGAGTCCTTGTGAGCAGCAGGGCACAGAAATAGGTTGGAATCAGTAATTGTGACCTGCCATCACAAAAGTGATAGGTATGTGGTGTTACTCCAACAGTTATTGGCGCGGGCCTGTAACACTTGGTTATTTCAGGCAGGTGGCACAAAAATAAATGGGAACTTTACCTTAGGCTCAAGCTTTTCATTTCTCATTACTGCTTCTCTCAGTTCACAAAAACTTTTACTTCTCATTCCCCGGTGATTTGTTCTGCAATTAAGACATTTGCTCCATTTTAACTTAATGGTGACTAAATGAGAATGGTGACTCCTCTGTGTCTCCTGAGTCCTCGCTTAAAGAGCCTCAGCCTGAACTTACCCTAGATGTCTCTCTCTTACCTGTGATAAATGACAATCCCTCCTCCTCTCTGAGACTGGGAAGCAGACGCTGCCTCGTCTGGTAGGGAAGGAGGGTTATTCAATCTTCATGTGAACTCCCAAACTTTCCCTGCTTTCTACAGGATCCCAGAATCCCTTTGCACACAAAATACAGATGGGAGCTGCAAGAATACATACAGCATTTGCTATTTTACAGACCGTACTTGTGAACACCATTTTCTGTATGCTATGCCATATTTCATAACAGTAGATATTTCCATACTTTTACCAGCTGACTAGGCAGATGAATCTTTTATGACTAATCATTCAGAAGTTTCCTTTCTCTTGCAACTGTGAATATTCTGTTATAGTAAGCTAGCTGTATACAGCACGTTTAAAAACCTCTGAATGGTGAAAGAAGCTTATTTATCCATCTGTCAGTGACAGGTAGGGTCCACAGATTTAGCCTTTAATAATTAACATCACATACAGAAAGCTGATCTGTTGACATAACAACTCAAATTTTTATCACTGTCAGGTGATTGCAGTGGGAATCGTATTTTCAGTCATTTTTACAGAGAATCTTTCCCTCTTCTCCCGTTTCCTTCTGTATAGGCAGAATAGAGGATATAACTTAATATTAAAAGATGAAAATGCTAGCAGGTTGCCTAAAAGATCAGATGAATTCACTGGATGGGGGAGGGGGAAGTGCCTTTTGTACGTTTTATAAAGACTTATTTCTCACTTCTTTCTCAATTAAAAATTCCTTCTACTGTCTATAGTGTCATGATGAGAAATTTCTAGCAGTGAAAATACCACTATTAAAAGTAGGAAGAGCCCCAAAGCTGAAAAATAAATATCCTTCTTTTGTCGTGTGTAGTGTTTTAAGTCTTCCAGCCATTCTAGTGAACCCATTGGCAAAACTACTTTTTATTAAAAGATTCACACGTTACATAATCTGAGACTTCTCACATTCTGGTTCTTTAGTACCTCAAGGAAGTCATCCTGCAGGCCAAAACCAACATTGATATTCATGGGATTTTACAGGTCAAAAATAAGCAGGAAAAAAGTCAAAAACCATTTCATGTCTTGTTTATCTATGACAGAGAAACAAGAAGTAGGAAGGTAGCACAAGTTGTTTTTCCTTACCAGTTGTCGGAGTGGGGGGACGGGCCCGGAGTAACGATGAGTCTCAATGTGAGTATGGTCGTTCTCCCTTTATTCAAGCTTTTACAGAGTATATATAGACAATGAGCAGAAGCTTGCGTTAGTTACAATGCTACTATTGGTTAAGGCCCCCTGTATACGCGCGATGTGCCGCGACAGGATTGGTGTCGGCACCGGCGATGTTCCTGTTTTCATCGTTTAGAGGAGACTTCAAGGACAGCAGCTTGCCCACACGCTGAGCCTTATTCCATTTAATTGTAGGCAGGATTGCTCACTTTTAACAGATCATGGCCCTTTTGGCCTAACCATTCCTCCACAACCAGTCACCTTTTTTAATTTGATGTGCTGTATACAATCAAAATCGAAGAGT
Organism: Apteryx rowi; assembly: GCF_003343035.1. Taxonomy (NCBI): domain Eukaryota; kingdom Metazoa; phylum Chordata; class Aves; order Apterygiformes; family Apterygidae; genus Apteryx; species Apteryx rowi. The sequence continues at coordinate 597,614 of NW_020449908.1, forward strand.
TTCTGAGGTTAATGATCTATCAGACAGGTTGCATTCAAGAGTCTTTTAAAATATATTTTGTGTTAATAAATGAAGTCTGCAATGATTACTTGCTTACTGTATCCAATTTTTCTGTTCTTTAAAAGCAAACTAGGAACATTTCATGAATAGCAAGTGGTAGCTGGGTAAGTAATCTACAGATTGTTTGGCATAAGAAGAAATTCAAGGGTTATAAGACTGTAACATTAAAATACAGTAGTGATAGGAGAGCTAGAAAAATGTTCAGGCGTCTGGATTTGAAGTCTATTAAAAATATTTTGACTAGTTCTACTCAAAGGACAGTTCTTCATGTTTTATTATTTTCAAATAATCATTTTTCTGGTCAGTTATGAAAATTCAAACATCTACAAGCACACAAAACTTTACAGTTATGAGAATATAATATTTAGACCATTTTTATGACTACTATATGTATAAAAGACTTCCTTGGAAATGAAGTTAAATAGCATTTATTTTCAAATATGTTTGCCTGAAAATTATAATGTTAAAGATGCATTTTTTTTGGTTAGGAATGTATGGAGATTTCAGATTTCTCGATATTGCATACAGAAGATATAAGGCCCTTCCTAGACTCTCCCTTTTTAACAACTGTACACCTGTAATGTACCACTCACCCGTAACCATTGTTATTGGTTCTTGCACCTGAGTATTTTTACAATAAAGCAGCAGCAGCAAAAAGAAAAAAAAACTGTGATCACAACTAATAATTAATGTATATGCCAAAAAGTTTTAAGTACATGAACCAAGGCTGAGAAACAGTGAAGACAGGCTAACTGAAATCAGTAGGCTCAGGAAGAATACAAATTGTTTACCACACTTTTTGATAATTAGGATGGTAAGACTACAACAAACTATGTTATCTGCTCTCAGATATATATTATAAGAATAATCTCTACCTATTTTAGATCCCCTCCCCTCTCCTCTCACTTTTTTACTGAGAATTGCTAAAGCATCATAAAATTGAAGTAGGTGACTAATAAAACCTCAGGTCTTAGATTTCCTACTAAGTAATTCTGTTTGGAAAGGCAAAGTCAGTGGGAAAATGCCTAAGAGTTTCACTGGTTTTAGCAAACTGGGAGATATGGTGATCTCAGTTTTCAGTAGAGTTGCTAATGAAGGTTACCGCATTAGTATTTTAAAATACTATGCAATATATTTATTAACTAAGGTATTAAATTCACGTACGTTAAAGGGAAGATAACCTCTAYCCCAACAATGTGGTCAACAGGGATCAACAGTCTCAAAATGTTCTTAAAGTTCCACTCACCTCATAAAAAGCAACTAATCCAGAAACAAAAACTTTTTGAAAAACTTTCCAACATGGAATAACTTTTGGCTTTGACTTGTCCTTGCCTAGGGTTTCATCTTCACTGCAGAGTTAGTCTGGATGGTAAAATGCAGGAGGATACTAAGCTCAACTCATCATTAAGAAAGAATCAGGTTCAGCCTAAATTAAAATAAATCCTAAATCTAGCATATTCCAAGAAGGTTGTAATGCCCTGTTCAGAGCACCTTTAGACTCAGTAAAGAGCAGAGGAGGGGAAGAGAGAAATAAAGGGGGGAAAAAAAGAAAATTAAACCCCAATTGAAAACCTAGGTTTGTTGTGTTGTAAAAATGAAACAATTCATTCAAGCCAATCAAGAAACACATTTCAAGGGGAAAAAATATACCTACTGCATCTTGCAGGACGGTATTTAATGGGGATTGTCTAATGTGAACTCAGATGTTTCCAAAGCTAGATGAAACAGGGAAAAGTCAGAGAAATATAACTAGTCACTGTTAGAAAGAACAGTGCTTACTCCTTGTTATTAGCCAGCTACTGGCACAAACATCTGCAGAGACAAAAGCTGAAACATTCAGGCTGTTTTCAAGTCTGCYGCTGGCCCCTGGATTAGCCAGCCCAGCTCTCCCCAGGATGTTCTGCAGTGGTGTAATATGAACATCAGCAGCTGAGGGGATGAGATGGACTCTGTCTTCTAGCAATCCTAGTAAAGTGTTTAAGGAGCCACTTACGTTTCACTAACAAAGAAGGGAAATCCAGGAGTGAGAATTCCGTTTGCATGATATTCCCAAAGAAGCAGAATTAGAAGCATGGCATTTTCTCTCATGCAGAGAAAGAATACATCTTGCACTTCACTTGAACGGTGACTTTTTCTTGCTCACATTTCATTCAGTTATGCTCCTCTGTTGCTGGGTCGCTTCTTTTCCTTCTGTAATAAGTAGAGCTGATCTGTAATATGCTTACAGTTGAAATTCACAGTGAGTGTCTGTGCAGATTTTAGGAACATATATGCCACTGTCTGTTTTTTTAAATATTACTCTGTAGACCACCTTCACAGATTCTCACTACTCAGGGCATATAATTTATAAGGTGTTACCCTCTCAGTTAATTAATGAGGACATAAATTGAAATTATTCCTAATGCCAGTCTTTGTCACATTACAATTAACAGCTGGTACTGGATCCTCAGCAGCTATGCAGTAAGAAGACCTCAAAGGCTTTGCATACCAGCATTTGGCTCTAAATAGATGCACTACACCTTTCTCTTTGCTTTTTTTCTTAGTCAATATTCAGTCTATGTAAAGGGTGCCCTCCCTCTTCCCTACAACTGAAACAAATTTGAAATAGTTTTGCAGTGTAAGACTTTCGGAAATAGTTTCAGATGTATCTAGTGGAGTTGCCCCAGATAAACTGAAAGCAGATTAGTTTGTGTACTGTCAAAGACACGAAATTGAGAACTGTCTTATTAATATGTGAAGTCATGAAGGAAAAATATGGTATTTTTGCACAGGTCTGTCAGAAAGCTTTTAACAAAGTGTTTAATAGAGTTAGCTAGAATTAACAGACCTGATCTGATATGCCTTGTCTGGACATTATCTATTTTTCTGCCATTACTTTAGAAAGGAATATCTTTGGCAGTAAACATTGTGCCTCAGTTTTCTACTGTGTGGATTTTGGTCTGAACACTCAGGAGAATGGAACAGAAACACAAAGACAGATTTAATCAAATTTTCCACTTTAACTTCTAGCTTGATTGGAGATGGAATTGCAGTGGGTTGAGTCCACACCGAAAATGAGGTGCATCTGCAGAGATGTCCTGGTGCTCCTAGTGTTCATCTTTCAGGAGTATGTTTTGGCATACCCTGCTGTAGCATCACTGCTACATGGATTACTACATTGGGTCAGGAAGGAGTTTTTCTTCTGATCACATTGGTAGGAATTCTTAGAGGAATTTTTTTATTATTATTTTGGCATTCTTTTGACATAGGGAGCCTGCTACAGTTCCTGGGATCATTTGGGGATTTYACTAAACAAATGTGACATTTGTAATGCTCTTCACATCTCCTGTGGCACATCATTGTCATAATACTAAACTAGAACTATAGGTCTAATATTGTTAAAGGACCGTGGGAAATGTTTTTGCCTTGTGATGAGTGAACCATTCTGACAAGAGAGTTTGTGGGCCTATGCATTTGTTGAGTAGACATGCAGTGAAGAAGAGGTTCTGAGGATCCAGCCCTACATCTCTAATCTATGTGCCTTTGTCTGATTTCCCATTCATGATTTAGAGTGTACATGAAGTGTGTCTCAGCCTCTGAAAACTTAAATCCTCCTTGTCTTTTTTCATGTTAATGAAGCCAGTTCTCCCTTTCTTATGCTTGAATTGCTTCAATCTGTCAAGCCTATGGACTACAAGTTGGAACAAAAAGTCAAGTTAAAATAGTGACTTAGAACTTAATAAGAAATAAAGACTAGATTTTAAAACTGTAACATGAAGTCAAGGAGGCAAATCAAGGATTTCCTAGGGGGCAGGGAAGGAAATTCCTTGCTAAACCTAAGAGGAGATGATTTTCAAGAACCACAGACCTTCAAGTTGAGCAGTCTCCTCTGTCATGGAGAGACCATGAATGAACAAGCATGACTTATGGCTTGAAGGTAACCTCACATATAGGAAAGGCAGGATAGAGAAACAGTTGGCTTTCTCCACCATCTTGCAAGCCAGATGATGAAAACAGGATGAGAGATATATGTCCTCTTCCTGTGAATAAGCCTGTTTTACTGCTGCCTCTATAGCAATACCCAAATACTCTCCTAATTCCATGAAATTTCTGTCTACTGCCACAGAGGCTCAATCTTGTTGCTATACAATTTGCACAGAAAGGAAAAGAGCCTGCTGCTATTTAAACAAGATGGACACTTTCTAATGAAAACRTATTTGTCAACGCAACATGGCATGGCTGATTAGTGTGTTAACCTATACAAAGGTAATATAATTTGGTGGTGCCTGAACTTTTGCGGGGTAAACAGCATTAATTATAGTTCAAAACCATATAAAAATATTTATAAGTCCTTTTTTTGAGATGTAATAGAACTTTCTTTTGTTTTCAAAAACTTACTGTTTGTTTCCCTTTTCTCCCTTGCATCCTAAAGTTTTCAATTCTCCGTAATACATTTGTGCTTGGAGACTGTGGATTGTTTCATTCTGTTAAGAACAGAAATTGTATTAAAAATTGTACCTCCATGCAAACAAACCTCTGAGGCTTTTATGAAATCAGGTACTTGGGGATAATAAATAATGTGAGTCATCAGTTCCTTGCAAACAGTTTTGGTCTTGAAATCTAACTGCTTTGTTGAATTTAACAGGCATTCTGCAGGAAGTCAAGTGTTTTTAATCCATAAAGTTTACAAAACCCACTACATGTGATCACTTTTATCCTTCTAACAACTCTCATAATCTTTCAGGGAGATTATTTATCTCTTGGTGTTTAACTAAACAGAATATTGTCTTTTATGATTCTCTCCCCTTGATATATACTCTCTCTATATATTGCTTTTTGAATTCTAATAATAATTTCATGAATTTCACAACTGTGGATATTTATATATTTGCAAATGATACATCTGTGTCATCATTCACGTTCTGTTTTTACACAGAAGAAAGTTGACTGGCTCCCGGGAATGTATTATTTTATATCATAACTGTAGACAAACTTTCCTTCTTGAAATCTACTGCAATTCATGAAACCACAATCAAAATCACGTGAACCAGTTTCATTTTCACTAAAACAAAGTTTTAAAGTGTTCTCACATTGGTGTGAGATGTCCTGCTATTTCCTTTGCTCTTTTCTATAGATAGAAATCACCCAGGCAGGTTCAATATTTAAGTGCTAGACATGGAAGAAAAAATGAATATGTGCATTTCCAGTATCAGGAGTTCCTTTTGTATCCCTCGTGTATTCCTTTTATTTTTGTTCTCTCACATGTCTTGGTAGAAAACATAGGGAGGGACACATCTGTCCACATCCACATCCAAATCCACATCTTCTCCCATGGTAGCACGATAGCACACACTCCCGGGGTCAAAGGCAGCAGGGCTCATTAGATCTCTTTGCACAGGGCCTTGGACAGTTGGATGGACAATTCATCACGTTTTTTGCAGGACAGGAATTTTGGGGAAAGATCAGTATTCTCCTACCAACATAATAATTTGAGGCAGTTGCTTGAAGTTTTTCTTGCATATCTCCTCTCTCCAAAAAGTAACTTTCTATTACATAATGTATGTTCCCAATAGAATATGCATGATTGAATGTAATGCAGTATATATAAAATAATATATTACACATACATAAACACACACACACACTCTAATTTTTCTCATGTGCCTGCAAGGCTAAGTTCTCATATCCCCGCAGTTTGGGATACAATGAATCTTACGTTAGGACTCAGAGAGTTTACATTAATAGGTGTTGGTGTAAAGGGACAAGCCAATACCTGAAGTCTGGAACCCAATTTAGATCTCCAAACTCTTTATTAAATCTTTAAACATAAGAGCATGCAAGTTTATAACTGCTGCTTGGGCTTCTCTCTGCTTGTTTTTAGGTTTTTGTTTTGTTTGACCACTTCCAGTGTCTTTAAATATAGTTTTGAATTGCAGAATAACAGATGTGTACTGAGTAAAATGTTTGTACTTACTGAGATATGTATTATTTACAGGTAATTTCATCCCCTGTAACTATCAAAGCTCTGTGGTAGATATTCAAGCACAGCTCCTGCAACCCCCCCACCCCCCAAAAAACCCCCAAACCTGTCTTACTGAAATACAAAACAAAGAATCAAAGCTGCCTTAGTCTTCCATGTGGAATTCGCTTTCGCATGTTGTCTCCCAGATGTGTATTCTTGCATGTCAGCTGCACCTTTGCAGAGCTAAATCATCTAATCTCACAGTCCCTTAGCAATTTCCTAGGCATAGCTACTCTCTTCATTAAATAAAACTACTAGTGATCCTATCAGCAGGATGATAACATACACTTAATAAACTGTTCAAGATAGACACCATTTAATCTAACTGAATGGCATCTACCTTGGTAGCTGTTTAATAAGTAAATAACTGTAATGAATAAGCAGACTTGAAAGAGCAGAGATATCTTTGTGAATCCATAGAAAATGTTGCCCCCTGGAAACAGGTTCACTGAAGATATATGGCATATTCACCAACCTTGCAGGTCCAGAATTTTCAGTAGATCTCATGACAACTGTCAAGGCTCATTAAAAACATAAAATCTGTGTTTCTCTGCTTTGAATCACTGTGTGATTAAGAAAGAAAAAATAAAACAGTTTCTAATAACCTTTCTAATATCCCAGGGACTAACCAGTGTCCTTTGGAATAGCAAGGTTAAACTAGAATATATGAAACAGCAAAATTTCTTGGGCTTCCTAGTTCCATTCTGGTAGATGAAATAAGAAAAAAAAAAAAAAAACAGCGGTGTCTTCCCTGTGTCTTAGCACTTTTGTTTCCAGTACAAGTGATAATTATAAATATGAGTTAAATAACACACAAATAATTATAAATATTATTAATTAGAAATATTATAAAAATAAAGTGTGACTGTTTTACACTTTGCTTATTTCTGTTGGAACAGAGATTTGGGTTAATTATGAATGGTAATAGTCATTGCTACTCAGGAAGAAGGGCAAAGTATAGGGATCATTGAACATTACATTTTTCCAATGTTACCTAATTATAAGAACACCTGCGCTGAATAACTTTCAGCTGATCTATTTGCAGAGTGTTTAATAGTCCTTAAAATTCCTCATTTCTTAACTGTAATGGGCCAGTGATGTTTGCACATTAAGTTGTGTAAGAAATATATAGGCAGAAACCACTCACAAGACTTATTTTCCTACCTTACATCTAACAAGTGGTTTCTAGCAGGGTGCTTATTAGAGATCTCTGCCAATAAGTACATTAAATATTAGTGGATATTCTGGGTCATTTTGGTTAAGGGTGAAGTGTTTTCTTTTGTCTTTGGTACAAAGAACTCTTTCTAGGGAAAAACACCAGTAACTCACCTAATCAGCTCAGAGAAGTTATTTTCATGCTCAGGAGCGTGCAGACTTATAAAATGTTAAAATGGAAAGTCTCTTTTGCTTACTTTTTTTTTTCTCTCTCTATTTCTCTCTCTCAATCTCTGTCTCTCACGCTTTTTTTTTAAACATAGTACCTCTTATACCTCAGTATATTGGGCAGATTTAAACCTCTTCCATACTGCACACAGTGTCTTCTCTATTACTTTTATTGATAGAGAAACTGGAAATAATTATTTCTGGATGCTGAGCATTTAATTGTAACACATAATTCAATCCATTTTTCATACCCCAGGCCTTAGCAGTCAGTCATCATTACAAAAACAGACATAAATGTTTATAGTAGCCCTAGAAGAGTCACACAGACAAATGCTAATGGCTGTTAAACTTATTCTGATTGTTCATCTCTGTTAAATTTCTCTGGAGTTAAATAGCAAGCTATCTCCAGCAGTTAATTAGATGAAAGTCAGGGAGAGAAAAGGAACTCAGGAAAGGATTTAAAAAAAAAAAGTGCAGCTTTAAGAGGTTGGCAGGGGGAGTAGTGGCGAGAAAGGACCTGCTGAAAGGGATGGTGTTGTGTTACACTGCCCTAATATTGCCAAGCCAAGGAATTAGAAGAGGGCAGCTCCGATGTGCAAGGGATCCTGAACCTGTGAGATCTCCATTCAACATGTATTTTTGAATACTGGAGCCCTTCAGTTATGAAGGCTTTTTTTAAGGTATGCTATGTTTTGAACAGATTTTATAGGCTCAGAGCCAAGTTTATTACTCAAGTTTCTAGAGCCTGCATTATAGGAGAGTTTACAGTATGATCATGATGATCCATTCTGAATTTTAACTATATTAATTTAAACTCTTCTATCTTCCTCTCACCCTGGAATCTCCCTGACTGCCACTGAAGGCACGTGCGAGCCCTCTTCGGTCAGGTGGCTCTCTGCCAGTCCAGTCCTACCCTTAATCTCTTCTCTTCAGTGGTTGGATGAGCTGCTGGGTGAGCCAGTTTGTTCTGTATCTGTCTGGAAAACTGGTGTTGGTGTATTCGGATCAAAAAGTATTCCCATGGGAAAAGTCATCATTCTTAAAACTCCAGTCTAGGCATTTGAAAAGAGAGTATTTTCTTCACATTTGAGAAGGTCTAAGTTGTCAAATGTTAGGCATTGCTTTCTGCACTGCAGCGAGTGGTTTTACTTGTTCCAAATACAGACGTGTGCTCACTGAAGGGCTCAGGGAGGGATTTCCCTGAATTCAGACTGACAAAGACCCACAAGTCAGAGAAAATATGTACACATCCTTGTCTGTCAGGCTTGCATTCAGCTTTCTCTCCTCTTTCTCTCCTCTCCATCTGGTCATTTTAGCCAGGTGTAAGAGAGACGCTGCTGATATCCGCGCTAAGCAGGCGGGACTGCCCCTGGTCTGAAGCAATCAGTTAGCAACACTGGTATGAAGAAGCTGCAGGGATCTTGGAAGAAGCAGTAGTAGAGGTGGGAACTTTCTTTCTATGAAATAATTCTTTGAACTGAGAATGAAAATGGGCAGTGGGAGTGAGACGTTGTGGCTGAAAGTGGGTGAAGAAAAGGAGAAAGGGATTTTATTTTAAGCACGTGTATTAATGTTGACTCAAAGAAGTTAGAAGTAAGCCAGGCGTAGAATAAAGGTTTTTCTGTTTAAAATGTTAATTAGCAAGGTGGGAGGAAGGGACTGAAGGTGGTGGGGTTCATATGATCCACTCAGTTTAGAAGATATGTTGGAAAAAAGTTTTAAGATGAAGTAATTTCTTTAAAACTCTCACACTGTGCTTGTATTTTAATTTTTTTGTAAATATGGTCAGAATCAGAAAAAGTCCAGAATCTATAAAAAGATGTCACAAATTAATTACAAGGAGGAACTGTGTAGTTTTTGAATGTAACATCTATATGTGACTTTTGCTGACAATGTATCTGTCAAAGAAAGGAAGGTGGGTTAACAATAACGATGCGGCTTACTTTAAGTGCTCAGGATCTTAATTAAGAGAGGAGTAAAACAGTAAAGGAAGTTGTGTTGGCAGTCCTAGAGGTCTTTATTTTTCCTGACTAAAGTCACAGAAATGCCTTTCTTCATTTATTAAAGAAAATAACAGATTTTAGATATAAATTTCATGCCCTGTTGTTAATAGCAAGTGTTTAGGATGGTAGGTGTCATTAAGCCATGGGATCAAGCAATGGGCAGTGTTGTCACATCAGCTGCGCACTCAGCAGTCTTTCAGAGCCAAAGTTTCTTTAGGCATAGAAACAAGCATTGCGGCATGGTGGGAACCTCTGCAAAATAGAGCTCTACTTCTGACTCTTTCCTCCTAAAGTATAGTGCTAACTACTTTCTTTCCAAACAAACATAATGGTATAAACATTTAATTATCCACATTTCTGCAATGCAGCATTTCAAATATATATCAACAAGTTATTGATTAACATTGTTGAATAATTCTCTGTTGTATTTATGCTTATGTGTAGACCAATGAGTTACCTCACCACTGTGACATGTAGAATAATTCATATGTTCTGGTTGTATTGTGCAGTTCCTCCTCTCTCCCCTAGTTTGGTGATACTTGTACTTCATCAGAGCATTTCGCATTCTGTTGTCTGAATCATCTATAGGTATCTATCTATAGACATCCCTGTGTCTAATAATTCATTAATGTCTTTGATGACCTTTCCTGATTTTGTTATTCCTTTTGAATATGTACTTCAATAGCTGGTTTTTAATATGATGTATCATATTTAACCAGTTGTGACTCAGCTTACATTAATGCCACCTAGATCGCTTGAGCTATTTATGAAAATTCCATATAAAAGTGTCAAAACCTTTTTTGAAGCCATGATATGACTTCCCCTAATTCTCCCCTCAGTGAGGGTCCTCTTTCTAGGTCATAGAAGGAAATTATGTTCGTGTTCATGACAAAACCATGTGGATTGTCAATCATCTCCTTGTTTTCTTCTAAGTGTTTATAAATCTTACTTGTTTAAGCATTTTCCAGGCCCAGAAGCTAGGCTGACTGGTCTATAGTTTGCCAAACCTCCTTGGGGGGAAAAAAAAAGAAAGAAAGCAAAACAGCAGCTATGTTAGTCTATTTGCTGTCTTCAGGATTCAATATACTCTTGAGTTCTTGAAGATACTTCCAAAAGTTTCTGAAGTTTTCACAGAGTCCCCAGACCTCCTACAATCAAATTCTTGAGGACAGGTAACCTGAGAACATGTAGTTCTTTTCCTTTTTCTCTCCGTGTTGGAATTTTAAAAGGGTGTCTCCTATTCCCTTCCGGCATGTTTCTATGTATGGTGACAACCTCTTCCCACTCTGCGGCTACCTTTGTGAGCAGCGTGCTGCATAAGATCATGGTTTTGCATTACAGTTGTCCAGAGAACTGCTTAGATGAAAGGTGTTTCTGTTTTTTCTGTCTCTTGTATGTCTACCTGTTGGCAGTGACTCCAACATCAATTTCTAAAGTTCTTGTTTCTACTTTTAGGCTGAACAGAATGTCGTCAGGTAACATCTCATGATTCAGTGGAACCTTTCTGTAATTTAACACCACTAAATACAGATCAGAGAATAGACCTTTTAGTAGGCTCTTTATTTTATCAACCCTTTTTTAATCATTTCGCTGCATGGGGATTAATGGGGATTAGTGGTTATATGCCTTTCAGTTCTTCATCACAAATCACTTAAATTTCTTATAGGTATGGACTAAAGTGTATAGCTTCCTTCTCTTTTCTATTTGAGAACACTGATGTTCAGATTTGCTAGCATATACGACCTGTTTTGATCATTCTGCAGTATGTTGATGATTTTAGAAGCAACTGTGGACAATCTGATTTGTGGATTACTTTCCTGGTCCCTCAAGACTGGAACTTTCTTATTTAGTTTCCTAAATTTCTCAAAATGCTCTTTTAAAATGTGTATTTTGTGTCATTGCTGCATAGTAGCTCTTGCAGTAGGCAGAACTTAGATGAGACATAATTATTCAATACATAACTCACAGTACTTGGGAAATCTTTGTTTCCCACATTGTCTTTTGGTCAAGTGATATTTGTGATGGCCTTAATTTTATTGTTGTGTACCTCTGCCCCTTGCTGTGTTAATTATTCTTAGAGCTGTTATTTATATTGCACAAAATTCAGATTTTTGTTTAGTCTAGCTGTGGCCTAACAGCTTGAGTTCTTTCTAAAACTGTTTGAAGCCTTAGTCATATACTTTTTCCCCTTTCCATCCACCTCATGTCAAAATGTCACCTAAACAGATGTTCAAACATTCCAGACCTTCAAAAATGTTTTGTATTTTCTACTGAAACACCTTGAGTACTGGACATAAACCAAACGGCAGTCTGAGAAAACAGCATCTTTGAAAGGGGGTGTTGAATATGCAACACATGCATATATTTATATATTTATGTGTGTGTGTGCACTATGTGTTTTTAAGGACACCTGCCAGAATACTGCAGATGTATAGGAAAACATCTGGCATCAGCCAACTCTTCTGGAATTTTTCCTCTTGTAGGTAGTGGAAAATATTCTCTTCTTACATATAGATTTAATTCCTTTAGGTCAATACAGAGATGAAGAGTTCTGTTTTTCTTTTTCTTTTCTTTTTTTTTCTATATCTTGAGTGTTTAACTTCTGCTACTTTTCATTACTTGCTGTTTAGCCTATCCAGTCATATTCCTAGGGCAAGTGGAACATCCTCTGAGGCCTGACTAATAGGCTGGCTATATTCCATCTGGGCATTACTCGCTCTGCTGCATTACCCTTTCTTGTAGAAGACATTTTTGTACACATTCTTAGTTAAACCAGTTTCTTATGGCTCCAAGGATGGAATGCTCCTGATGGCACTGAATGCTCTTAAGATTGGCACTTTTTCCCAGGTGAAACTATAACAGCTGTCTTTTCCCATCTTTCACATGCCCATATACTCAGCTCATGAGCTCCAGTTGTTGAAGACAACATAATCGGTGCAAGTTCTTTCACCTTAGGTCAATCTGTGACTTCCCTTTCAGGTTAAAAGCCACCATGTCTGGCAGCATGTGGCCTTGTATTCCTGTTACCAATTTCAATTAAGTGTAATAGTTCATTTGTTTTCCTTCAGATTGATAGCTACTAAAGAGGCTATGCTGTCCATCATTCCCATGAAGAATTCCTCCAGCTATAGCCGTTCTCTTTCTGTGTTTTTCACACGTGATTGGTGTTTTTAGGCACTGCAAAGTGATGTTATGTACTGTAATTCTTGTTTCTTTTTGTGAATGCTATCTGTTGTCTTACCTTACCTGTGGTATGCTGTGTGCAACTCCATAACCTGTTTTCTGTGTGCTCTGATTTTGAGACACTTTTCATATAGTATTTTGGATTTATTGTCACGATTTTCTTGTCTATCTTGGTCACAGAGTCAGTGCAAACTGACCTTTTCCCATAATTTTACTTTTGAGCTGGATTCTCTCTCATGTCTGGCCTATTTTTACTGCTTTGTTGAGTGTAAACTGTGAGCTTTCCATCACTCAGGATCTGGGACAAATCATGCAGCTTAGTCCCTGTAGTATTTATCTATCTTCCCTTCTTGAAGCCCCTCAAAAATGCTGATCTTCAGAATTCATTCTTACTTGCTTCTGTTTTTCATCTTCTTTTTGTTTCTCCTCTTTGTTTAAAAATACATCACTTGCATTTCTCATTTTTATGCTGAGACTGTCCCCCTCAGAATTCTGTGTTGCAGTAGCTGTTGGCCAAAAATAAAGATATAAAATATGGAGGAAATTTTTGAAATGGAAGAATATTTTGGTTCTTTTTTCTTTCCAGTTGCAAGTATCTGACACTTTAACTGGCCAAAACAAAATACTGGGGAAAATAATAAAAAATCTGTGATTTGCTCAATCTTGGCAAGGTCAGAACTGCTACCTAACAAGGATGCAACCTTTCTTACCTATTAAATCTATTCCTCAAAGAAAGATGTTTTGATGTACTTGATCATCCTTAGTTACAGCTTGTGCTGCAGTGCTGTCCTTAGGTTTCTTTTAAAGATTTCCTTTACCTAGTATTTCGTATGTGAATAGTTCTACTTTATGGCAGAATGAGTCATTACTCCTTAGAAGAATAATGGTAGTATAGTCCCTAAAGACCTTGGCAGGTATCTTTTTTTCCTGTTTCATTTTTCTCAGTTGAGATCTCTTATTTCTCTTGGATGGATTCTAGTGGAAGTGTTTGTTACATATCCCATTGCTCTTTAAGGCATTATGCTATAAATCTTACTCTGTCTCTGTACTATAAACTTAAAAGAAAATAGAGAAGTTTCTATGGACTTCCATAATGAAAGGTAACTGAGCTGTGCTTGCATTTGTTCTTCAGAAGTACCTATTTTAGACTAGTGCCTTAAGAAAGCCTGCACTACTCTTTCTGTTCTGCTCAGATGATAGTATATAATTTCTGTCAACTGGATATAAATTCTACTGGAAAATCTTGAGGCAGAACTTCATCCATAGTCAATTTCTATGCTTCAGCTCTCTAAAACTTGTTTCTTATCTCTTTCTTCCTCTTTCTTTCTTTCTATCATCAAGCTATCTTCTGTATTTCTTACACCAGCAGGAAAAATCCAAACAAAACTGCTTTGTTATCTAGTTCTCACTATGAGCGTATTATAAGGATGATGTAGCTAATAGAGAGCTTGATGACATTGCCTCATAGAAGAGCCAGAGCAAAAGTTTTTGACATGTCCCTTAATTTGAACTTCATTTTTTCCCTTTATACATTAATTTCTTACCTGGTCTTCAGCAACGGAGGTATTGACTGAGAAAAATAGGTCTCCTACCCGAAACTGTTCTTCTCCATAAAATTCCGAGACACAATGCTGGAAAGTGATGTCAAATCATAAACCTCAAATGAACAGTTATTTTTAGAAGCTGTAAACATTGTATATGTTTGATATCTTTCTTGCTAACAAAAAGGCTGAAGATCATATGGATTTTGAAGATAAAATGTTCTTTCAACTGTTGAGTGGCTCTCTGCAGGTGAGGGTTGAGGCACAGAAAAGAAGCAGTAAAAAAGTCTTGGCTTTGTCCCTGGCCTGTGGTGTTCTTGTTTGGTGAATAAAGAATTCAAGTCATTTCATTGTCAATCTGTCAGCTTCTCTGTGCATGAAGGAAGGATTTTGATACTGCCTAAGTAGCATGTGAGCACTTAGGAAAATCCCACACTAAATTTATATGATTTTGATGGGTGTCAACATTTCCTCCCTGCCTTTATACAAAATGATTTCTTCCTGTGTATTTTTCTCTTTGCTGGAACAAAACATTACTGTTGCATATAAGCCTTTATTTTAGCTAAGCCTACACATTGCTTAACCATATTATCTGAGGGAAATTTACATTCTGAAGTATGTCCATCTCAGAAATAAACATGCCTGATCTACTTTAATGATGTATTTCAGGATGGCAGCAGGCATTTTTGATGATGCAGTACTGAATACATCTTCAGACTGAGAGTTAGCAGTAGTCCTTAAACTTGTTTCTGGATTGTCATTCTGCTGTACTTTAGGTTTAGGAAACTGGCTTAAATATATGATAACTGGATTATGACATTAGTAATAGTAAAACACTAATATTTAGCTTCTTAGGTGGCACTTTTACCTTAGAGTTTAAGTGCTTTACAGAAAAATTAGTAATGGGAAGAGTCAGAGGGCTTGAGCGAAAGGGAAAAAATTCCAATTTTAATCCCTCCTCAGAATTCTCAGTTTACATTATCCCTAATAACTGTTCAAATGGAAAGTTTTAATGCCCAAAAGACAATTTGATTTCAACTTTTTTTTTTTTTAAACAAGTTCACACTTTTCTAAAGGAATAGCTTGGAAAAAAGATCATGTCACTGTCACTATTTAGTATCTGCACATGTTGCCAGCTATCCTTTGGGGAAAGCTATTATAGGTAATAGATGTTGCTTCTGAATGAAGATATATTGAACCAAATGCTGCCCTTAGCTGTGTCAGTGGAACTGCTACTACATCATGCTCCATGAAATGAGTGATTTTTCCAGAGGTATAACTGAGGGAAGATTTTGTCCTACTGTATTGAAATATTCAGGCACTTTATGAAAAACATGGAGTCTTTTGATCTGCTTATAAAATATAATAAAAGGAGATGGAATCATCTGGCAGGATGAAGCTCTTCAGTAGAATATTTCTGCAATCTCAGTTATTTGATAAGTGTCTGATTCTTTAATTCATAGTGCTACATTATTGCATTTCACACTAGTCCCAAGAACATGTGCCTCCTAATTTTTAAAGKTATTTTAAACTAGAAAATTTTCCTCAGAGACCATGTACTAAAGCACTGAAGTGTCTGATAATTAGGAGAAAAATGTTTTGACAGATTTATTTTTATATTAGATGATTAAAATCATTTTTGCTTTTTATATCATTTTAACATTTCAAATTTATGGAAATTTTGGAAATTTATGGAAACTTCTACAAAAATTGTTTCTAATGCTTGCAGTAGGATACAATTGACACCACTGACTTTTTCTGTTAACCCCTAGATAATTTTTTCTTTCAAGATCTAGGTGGGAGGGTTTAAGTTGTTCTGAATTCTAAGTTCCCAAGCACAGTTCCTGTGCCAGAGACGAATTATGTAATCCACAGCAGGGCTGTGGTAATCCCGATCTGTTCTGGTAATCCAAAATGTTGGCAGGAGAAATCGGCTGCATACGCAGACAATTGCCCAGCTCCGCACCGGAACACTGGAGTCCCTGGAGACCCTTTCTTTCCTCCTGCCTGCAAACCACTCCTGCATCTCCTCTCCCCTGATGTCTCTCACACTGGTGATATGTTTCTTGCGGCTCTTTGCCAAAAGCATAAAGTGGAGAACATTGACTTCCTCTCTTTTGCTTTCCTTGCTATTATAGATTTACATAATATGTTTTGATGTGCAATGAAATATTTAACAATGCTGATATTTGAAGTATCATTATTGGTGCCTGGGTAAACATCACAGAGATGAAGCAGGAGTTAATGGAGCACTGCTGTTGTTTCAGGCTTTCTGCCTGCTCAGTCAATCATATTTGCATTCATCAGTCGTGCTTGTTTTAAATCTTTTCTTTGCATCTGTAGCAGACAGGCATGCTTCAAAAAATGAAATAAAACTGCAAATCTCTCTCTCTCTGTCACTATATTTTAGCACCCCTGACCTTAAATAAACTTCCCTTATAACAGTGTCTGTGGAAGATGGGCAAACCACAAACTTTCCTCGGTTTGGATCTGTTTCAGATACTTGGCTAAACAAAAGTTGGAGTCCTCTGAAATCTAACAGAAAAAAAAAGCAAAACAAATGAAAACTTTCCCATGTGAACTCTTGCATTCAGTTTCCTTCATGGCATTTCAGGTTTTCTGGCATGCAAATTTTCAAATATTCTAACAGTTTAGAATCTCAGTGAAGCATATTATTAAGTGGAGAAAATAGCTCTTGTGTCTGTATGAGGAAGTATTTGGTTTGTTGCTGTCTTTCAAACGCTTCTAAATCTTTCGAAAAAAAATTCTTCCAGAAATTACTCAGGCTACCCCCTCCTATAAAGATGTATGTGGGGTTTTTTTGTTGGTTTGTTTTTTGTATTTTATTTTTAATGGTTAAAGAATCTCTTAATTTACTTGTAATTCTCACACTCAGTTCTTCTGGAACAGAAATTTTTGCTCATGCAACTACCAAATACATGATATTTCCATATGACCTGCATATAATTTATCACCCTTAGAAGTTATTTTCATATGAGTACAGTTCCTGTAAAATAGGAGTGGAAAGCAGATCAAGGGGCTTGATATTATGAATGCCTTCAAGCAAGCCTAAATCCAGGTGGATACATCTTAGCTGTATTTTCACAGCTTGGCTTACCTTTTTCAGCATAGTTCAGTCTCCAGTTGATGCTTTTAACGGAACAAAAAATCTTTAGCAAGAAATATTCAGAAGCCATTGGATATTAAAAAAAATCTGGCAACAGCAGGTATTTTACCATTTCAGAATAAAAATATCATACTGACTTTTGGCCCTAATTCTTGCTAGCCCAGAAGATTTTCCCCCTCTTTCCTCCCATTATACTTTCAGCAATATGCTTTGTTTAAATATGGATTTTATTGATTAAGGCCATTGTACACTAACATGATCCAGATCATGACATGAATAAGGAAGTGACTTGATTTCTGTTCTTGGCAATGGTCATGAAATATTTTTTAACTCTATCTTTGATCATTTAATTTTAGGAGTTTTAATACTGGTCTGTTCCATGTCTAGGCAGAACCCAAACCAAAAGCACTAATC
This sequence comes from Apteryx rowi, assembly GCF_003343035.1. Taxonomy (NCBI): domain Eukaryota; kingdom Metazoa; phylum Chordata; class Aves; order Apterygiformes; family Apterygidae; genus Apteryx; species Apteryx rowi. Next base: position 615,326 of record NW_020449908.1, read on the forward strand.
ACAGCAGGGATCCATCCAGCTGGCACACCAGAAAATCAAACTCAACCCCAAGCAAAATAGTAATATCTAAAAGAATGGTGCTGAGTGAGTGCTTCTTACAAATGAGAATATTCATGATCTGAATGAATTTGAATAGCTTACCATTAGGAAAACCAATTATGAGATGGAAAACAGTACCAGTTATGTACTGAAAGTGGGCAGGAAAGAAGTCGTTTGTGGAGAGAAATCAGCTTTTTAAGTAAGATTCTTTTTCCCCTGGAGGTGCTTTATAGTGTCTGTAAGCTGTAAATACTCACGAACCTGCAATGTTTTCCTGTTTGTCTAATTTGTGCAAACATCATAGTCTGCTTTGTGCCAAGCCTTTTCCAATGTTTAAGTAATTTTTCTGTTTTTATCAGCCTCTTTCACTTTTCTAAGAAATAATCTTTCTGTTTGAACGCTATGAATCCCTCAAGACATATTTGTTTGATGGAGTTGGTCCATTTCAGTACTCTGCTAAAGAGGGCAGCCTTTGCTGCAGGAATGATGTTTAATCTTAAAACAATCAATCAGATTAAATTCTTAAACAGACTGACACACGTCGCGTAATGTCTATGTAGTAATTTATGCTATCTGAAATGATGACTGACAGCATAGATAATATTCTGCACCATTAAATCTTATACTGTAAAGTTGTTTTTTGCAATAAATACTTCCTTGTAGTTCTGTGATAATGTGGTAATAGTAATCTTCATTCACAGGGTTGTTTTAACATACCCATTATATTTTACAAGGTAAACCTTTGTTCAGTTATTTCAGTAGATATCTCAACATCTACCCATCTCTCCCCCTGTCTGTCCCCACCACTACTCCCAATCTGAGGTGTAGTTTTTTGGACAGGTCTTTGTCTGGAGCATGGCTACTGAATCGGAAAGAATAATACATGAACAATCACTTGTATCACTGCTTGGACTTTCTGTGAGGAAGGCGTGTGCATTATAAACTACGAGGTGCCCAAGGATGCTTAGTGGACGCATCAGGCTGCTAAAATCTGAATACGTACAAACTGGTTTTCAACAGTTTGCAACTCGGTCAAAAATGTAGGCTGCTTTTTCAAAGGAACACCAATCAACCTGGCTTTTTTAACAGCTGCTCTCAAGCAAAAATTCACAATCCTACTTTTAAATGTTTAAATGGTAGGACTTTAAAGGTCAGATTTGTCCAGTTGTCAGAATTAGATATTACATTATAAATACGTAATTCTGTAAATACATAATTATATTACATATAAATRTGTAATTTCCTCAGCCTAATTTTTTAAATGGCTACTATGATATGTTTTCCCCAGGAGCAATTGGCTTGAGGTGGACATCTATTATAGATAACATCAGCTCAAGTAGTAGCATTTTGGGAAAGTTTTTTATAAGCAACTGAAAATGGTTTCCTTCAGAGGAAAAAAAGGGCTCTCTGAAAGGCAGAGGATGAGCAAACTGCTTCTAAAAAAAAGAAATGACATTAAAAAGTACAAAACATGCTTAATAACTGACTGCAACATTAGCAGTTAGAACTCAAATAGTTTAATCTTCATTCATGTATACATCATTTCAAATGTTCTTTACTATGAGTAGATGGTTCATAAAAAACACTGTGCCCAGAAAACAATAAATAAATCATGACAGAGTATACTCTTTCTCATCTTTAATCCATGAAAGCACTTTCCTATTAATAAAAATCTTTATTGAACTGTATACAACACAGAATAAAGACTGTGCTGTATCTAGCAGGATCATAATTAGTCTCCTATGCAATACAGGGGTTAACTGATTGTTGTTCTCATTAATTGTTGCGGAAGGAAATGGTCCTTCACTAATTGGCAGAGATTGGTTTAACAAGACAAGGTTGGACTGGAACACTGTACACCAGTTGTTAGTGCAGTGTATAAGCAGTGAAATGAAGAGAAAACATAAATCTGCTTGTGCTACAGACATAGTTCAGCTAAAATTAAAAGGTCAAAACTAAATGTATTAGAAGGTACCGTGTCTAAATTTCTTTGGGTTCATTCCTGTGCCTGGTAACTTCTGATCATTTGCAGAAAGAATCACAGAAAGTGGAAATACTGGCTGTACTGGCTTCATGAGTGAACTTTTCCATTTAGTTGTGTCTAAGTATAGCTGTGCCTCTCATATCCTAAATCTAAGGATATAAAAGGAAATATAAAAAATTCTAGGTGCGACTGGACCTTGTGAGATTTCTTTCTAAAATAGTGTGTAAAAGTATGAGAAATGGATTCGCCTCAAACATATGAAATGGTATTAGAGCTGCATTGTACATAGTCCATTGAATACAGGCAAGGATTTGGGTATGAAAACCAGCTGTGCAAGATAGCTAGCAAGCTTGCCATAATCCAAAACTCAATGTGTCAGTTTCTCTACCTTTGCTTTCAAATTTTGTCTTCTACTATATAAATAACATAGTACTAACAACCAGAAACAGAGAAGATGACTTGGGAAACTATAAAGCACTTCTGAGATTGTTACAAAAATATGGGTTAAAGTTAAAACAGAAGAGTTTTCTTTCCATGGTATACTCTAGTATAAATGGTTAGGCAGATCATATACAGTCAAAAACAAACGCTACTATTGCTGCCAAATCATATAATATATGAGATCTTTCGTCCTTTTTCCTGTATAAAAATAGTTGTATCTGGAGAAAAGTTGTATAATATGTTGTCTAAGACTAGAAATACAAAATATGCACTGGTATGATACAAGATGAAGTATAAACATCAGCAAGGCATAGTGAAAATGAAACACTTTGGTTATGCTATTTTCTGATGGATGTATTTAGGTGAAGATACCAGAAGAGAAATCAGCTAGTGTAGACTGCATAGTTATCACCCCACGTGTCTCAAATCATCCTACGACCTAGATTTAATGGCCAGGAAACTTAATTGCATGGGTATATTCTTGTTTAAACATAGGCCCTGCTGACATTGCAAAGGAGATCAAACAGCTGGGTGAGTGTGAGCTCTCATGCTGATTCCAGGTGGCTACAACTGGTAAAAGACAAACATTACTGCTGCTAATATTCTTGAGACATGGCATGATACACTTGCTGTAGATGGAACACAGGCGGGGACTATTTCACCTCAGTTTTCCCTGAGGAATTGTAAATCACTCTCATGAGATATTTGGTAATACACACAAGATCAGGTGTTTATCAGTCTATTTCAGATGGATTAGTGTAATGGTTTCTACAGAAATTCTCACTCCTTGTAATTTAAAATAAGTGTTCTGGAGCAATATATGAGCCTCACTGCAACAGGCTTTAAGGAGAAAAGGAGTTTTGCCAGCCAGAAGAGGAAGGGGTGGAAGGGCTGTCTCCTTTTAGATGTAAGGTAAATTAGAGTTAGAGTTAGTTATACTTCTACCAGCAATCTGTCAAGAACTACTGGGATGGGAAGTAAGGAAGAGATGGGGGTAGAAGGGCTTGTTCCTCTGGCTATACCTGTATAGAACCAATGTCCTTCATTTCCTTCATTACTTCAACTTCATTTGAGGTCATATAGCCATTTCTTCCACATTCCTTCTCAGTCTCTTGGATTCACAATAGGAACGGAGTTTGATGATTTGCCATCTCATACATGTTGGCATTTGCTTATCACCAAATACTTATCATCATTTTCTTTTATTATGATGGAGAAGAGATTTCCCTTTGCCATCTCACTGACTGCAGTCCTTTCTGCACATGGGCAGGAGAGAGGATTTCGTGGGCAGGGGGTTTACACTCAAAGGCATCCATGGAAAGGGTTTCAGCCCTCTAGTTAATGGTGGCTGGGAATGATTTTAGTGTTGCAGCAGGCAACAAGGGAGTTGAGAATGGGGCCCTGAGCTCCTAAGGTCTTGTGAAAGGCACTGACTTTCAACCTTATCTGCGCCTGTTAACTTGTGTGATGAGAGAAAAGCAGGATAGAACAACTGACTGGCATCAAATGAAAAAGGGGGGTATGCTGATAGCACACTCTTGGAATAATCAAGTGAAAATGATCTTCAAAAGCGTAGTTCAATGTACTACTGTAGTCTCAGCCAAGTTAGCAAAGCTCTTGCCTCTTTTGTTTTTTCTTGTCTAGTTTGGGAGAGGTTGTATTTATTGCACAGACCAACACTATGCCAAACTACAGCAGGTTCATTCCTTAAATGTCATTTGATTTTATGAGCTCGCATTTAACAAAAGAAGAAGCAGAGTAAGAAACTTACAGATATTTATGCCTAGACGAAATGTTTGGTGAAAATTACAGAGGTAGAACAGGGTGTATAATATCTTTAAAAGTACTGGGCTAAGATAAAGGGAGAAATAATAAAGAAGGTTATTGATCAGCTGTTGCTCCAAATTTAGGGAAAGATAAAGAGCAGATGTTGGAAGCACACACACGGAGTGGAGTACACTTCAGTCTGAGAGTAACAGCACATGAGGGCTTGAGCCTGCATAGGCAACCTGAAGAAATTGCAGAAGTGTGTGCCTGCACGTATGCAGAACGATAGATACTTAGCAAACACATAATCCTGACACTTCCCTTATTTCTCTTTTCCGGTCTGTCTCCAATATGCAGTTGTGTGTATCTGCTGGATTATTTTTTGTTGTTCATCAATCCACTCTATAAATGATGAACTGAAACTGTAATAGTTTTCCTTGTGCAACAATCTGTCCCTCATTTGGTGCCAGAACTGTACTGCCTAGGTAGTAAAGTTTCAGTGGCTGTTCTCTTGGAGCAGCACTGTCTTCCAAGAAGAGTCTGCATTTCAGGCCTTTCTTAACTGTAATACAGGTTTCCTTTCAGTGAAGGAGCTGCCTTAAGAACAGTACTCCTATCTAACAAAGATTTAATTCTGAGCATTCTCAGGAAAAGATCTGGTTTTTTACTCTGTTAATAGTTTTAGGGATGACTCCAGGGAACACAGCAATCTCTTCCCAACAGATATTAATTAGCATTATTGTTTATTACTTAATAATACTTAAAAATTACTCTCACTGATGAGAGAGTGCGATGAAAGAGAATGTGTGTGTATCTATAAAGATGACATATACCCAGTGGAACCCAGCATAACAAATTTTAATGTTGGGAGGAGATTATTAAACTGTCCTTTAAAAATTGCCCTTAATCCTCTCTAAATTCCTAGTGAAACTCAGTGAAATGTTTTCTGACATTGTAATATTCATGCAAGGATTGAAATAAATGGGTGTGGTAGGGAGGATTTCAGATTATATTAATTTTCTGCTTGGTATTAGGAAATGTAAAGGACTCTTTTGTCAGCAGATTACCATAGTAGAACTTGCATATATTGTAACACACAGAGATTTTACAAAGACTGGTGTCCTTCACTGGAACATGTCTGTAACATGAATGGTTCATTAAGCCCAAAGCAATCAGGTATTTTACGCTACTACTGAAGGAAACCTCCAAAGATTTCTGCTGCTCTTTAGATTAAGCTGTTGTTCCCTTCCATCGTGCAGCAGCGCTTCATGCACAAGTACCTAACTCTTCCTCTGAGCAAGGACAGCAGCGACTGCAACATGGGAGATGAGTTGTCAGTTCTCGTACGCACCATATGGTGTTAGCATGCAGTTATGACAGGCTTTTCAACAGCGGTGCCACAGAGAACGTGGCTTTTTCCATGTTTGATTCAAACAGCTCACCTCCAAACTGCTGCTGATCTAGGCTGTTTTCTTCTCAAGAAATACTATTCCCTGACAACAAGAGAAATCACCCTGCACGCGCCCCTGTCTGAAGCAAGGAGCGGATTCCACTGCAAAACTGTACTTAGTGCTTTTTCTCTAAGTGCTTTAAAGCAGACCTGCAAACCTGTAATGTCCCTGCAGTACGATGGAAGCATCTGTTGAACTCGGGCGGTTAATCACACTAATCAGCGATGTGTATGAACAGGAACGACAGAGGAAAGAGTAGAAAAGACCTGTTCCATGTAAGATAGAACCTTGGTATTTTTCCTGTCAGACCAAAATCATAGTTCTTGTGCCACCACTGATAAACCTCAGCTGTGCTTGATAAGCCACAGCTGCACCGCAGCAACTAAACTGGCCCCCATAAAAGAAGAGCTGAAGGAGATGACCAGCTTTGGAGCTGGCCCACAATGGTGGCATGGCTGTGATACGGGGGTTTCCTGTCCTTGCCTCAGCACTTGGGTTTTATGTGAGTGCTTGCTGAGTCGCTTGTTAGCTCAAAATAAAATGAACATTTTTGCACAGAAAGCTTAGGTAGACTTGGCATGTAGAGCTATCTCTTGGGTGTTATGGTTTTAATTAGTTTACTCTTTAGAATATAGATAATGAAATGGTGGCTTCAGTTAATTTTTGCTGAAAGGGGAGGAAAGAAGATCTTGCATAAGCTAATAAAGTGGCACCATGTCTGAAAAAATGTTGCAAAGGGAAYTGAATGTCCCAACTAGAACCTCCTTTTGTCTGTACATTGAAAAAAGGAAAAAAAAAAAAACCCTCAAATTTTAAATAGATGATTTTTGATTTAGAGTTTTTTTCAGCAAATATGCTTAGAATTGCAGAATTACTTCCATTAAYGTTACACTTCTCTGAATACAGATAAGAGCCAGTGCAACTTAATTTTTTATTTGTTATATAGAATCATATATAACCATATATAGTACCAAAAGGAAATGGCTGCATTAATATTGAAAGAACTGAGTTTATATCAAATGTATCATCATTTCTCTGGCCTCCAGAAATAATTAAAACTGGGAAATAGGATTGCAAATGAACCTTTTGATGTGACATCAGCAAATCTACTGTAACCAAAGGATGATGGGCTGAAACATGCCTTTCACATAATCTGATAGTGAATGTATTTTACAGCCACAATAGTACAGTGAAACTTACTTTTAAATAAATCATAGTTTTTATGCAGTAGAATTGACTTGTTTTAAAGAAAGGAATATATAACTTTACACATGTCAGTCAGTGGTGGCTTTAAAGTGATTCATGTAAAATGGATTTTATATGAACATGTGTTTTGCATATTGCAGAGGAAGGAACAAAACAATACAAAATACCTAAGGTAATATATGATATTGTATCAAGGGTTTTTCCTCAATTTCATACTAAGGGTCTTCTAGTGAATAACACATACGGGATTGGACAACACTGCGTTTCCTCTAATCAACTGGTGCTGAAGGGAGAGGAAGTTATCTAGTGTTTTTTTGCTGAGGCCTACACAAATGACAGATAGCACCTTCATAGGTTGCTCTTCCTTACTGGAGATACAAAGCAGTTTACCTAAATAAGCAAGAATGCAACTTCACAGCTGTGTTTTTATAACACACTCAGGGATGTCCTATTCTGTACTTACTGGTGATGAAGACTAAAAGGTATGTAGAGAGTATTCCACGTTATTATAAGACGTTTTCCATTTTGGGGGGGAAATAGAAATTCTACACACTTATATTTTAATACTTCATGTGATCATGTAGTTATACATCATCATATTCCACTCTTGCTGTGAGGAAGATTTAAGGTTATGGTTTCAACCCTAAATTTTGCATTTCTTGATTAGAGAGCAATTAATTTGTAATGTTAGCTGCATTTTAACACCTTTGGGCTGATCCTGTCCCTATTAAAGTGAACAGCAAACTCCCAGTGGTTTCAAGTGTTGAAACCCTTGTGTATAATACATATAATTGTATTTCATACAGTACATAATGATTTCTATGTTTTTCTAGGCTGCTCGAATAACAGGGTTTTTATTTTTCCTCAGTTTATGTTTAGCGTGATAATCCATATAATGAGTAAGCAGAGATTTAGCAACATTATTACTGAATACATTAAAGGTCAATTAGCGGTGACATGATAAGATTGTGATTCTAATTCACAATAGAATTTCTTTTCAGCATACTAATCCATGCTCACTTGAYTCTTATTTGWGATAGTAATATTTATCTTCAAATTATATACAAAATAAAATGTACTTCTGGGGAAATGTTCTGTATATCATGCAAGAGTTTAGGGTCTCTGTAAGGTCTGTTCATTGAAAATGTCAGACTTTGTAAATATTGGCGCAACAATACTTTGGTGTTATTATCATAAATGTCCTGTCATTATTAGAAATGTCCTAGATTTCCTTGGAAATTAAATGAAACAAATGCAGCTTATCTTTTTTTCCCCTCTTAGTTCTATAAAAAAAAATCATTTGCATCTAACCAATTTGATGCTTATTTGCAGACTTTATGCTCTTCTTACACGTACACTTCCTATCTGCTGATATTTCCATTAAGACAAAGTATCAGCATTAGTATCAGCTTCTGACTGAGACAGAAAATTTTGTGATTTATTATGATAAATCAATGTCAATAAATAGTATAAAATATGATAAATAGTTTACCAATTGTTAGCCATAAATTAACTGCTCTTTTAAACAGAAAAGCAAGACCTCCAAACAGTTATTATGTATGAGAAAGAGAAACTGGTTGCTGATATTTAATAATCGAATTGCAGACTGATGATTCTAGTATCTGTGAAAATTTATTTTTGACTTTCTTCATGTCTAAATTCCCTCCTGAAGCTAGCAAAACATCAGGTTCCTACATGATCATTATTCACTTTAACTATGTTTCATGAATGTACCGAAGAAAAATGCATTTGTTATTAGTTCACCTTAAGTACTTAAATATACTTCATAGATATTATAATGTGCACATGTCTGAACTTAAACATATGCATAAGTAACTGGCTAAATTAGGATCTAACAAACACCAATGTCTGTTACTTTCTGCCAGTCAGAAAATTGGAATTGTGAAAAATAGGAGGAAAAAAAAACAGAACAAAACAAAAACTCCCCAGAATTTCTCTTTAATGTTCAGGTAGGGAAACAACACTTACTATCTGATCTAACCCAAATGATCTGATGGATAATTCCATGTTGAAGTACCATAGAATCTGCTTCAAAATGTGCCAGCTATTGATGACCCTCCAGAGACCGTACTGCAAATTGACCAAAGTGCTGATCTCTGTTTTAAGTCAGCCTATAACTTTTCATCTTCCATTACTTAAACCTACTTTGGAACAAGCATTTCTATGTTTAAGTTAGGAAGGAGAGACAAAGTGAGCAAAATTCACTTTCACATGCGGACAGATAACTGTTGGCTTTCCCTGCAACCACTATTTTATTTTGTAACATGTAGCATTCCATGACCATGGGGATGTGGAGGAGGCTTCGGCATACATGTGGTTTATTTTTTTTATTTTTGAACAAGTATCTCTTTTTCAAAAGCTTCCTGCAGAAGCACAAAGGCTAAGTTTTCCCTGTCTAAAGAGTATGAATTCATTGTGTTGATACCACCTCAGCACTGCATATTTTTGTAACTGTAGTGGTGGCACAAACTTGCATAGTATTTTGGGGCAGATACCAGGGAATGTGTTCTAGCAATTAACAGATTAAATTGAAACAGAACTAATGTAATTAAAGGAAAACAGATCCAAAGATATTACTGAAGGCTCTGTTTGGTTATCAGAATCTTTATTATGCATTAAGTTACGCAAAAAGTCAAGTTAGAAGTTTGCGGAGTAATTCTGTTAAGCATACAGACTAGAATTGAAGAGTTTAGGTATGTAAAGATGACATTGAATTGGATAGACAAAGTGTTCAGGTACCTAGCCTTCTTGAATACCTCATTAAGCATTTAAGTACTTAAAAAAAGGTCTCAAGAGTATGTGGATCCAGTTCTAGGAGACATCCAGGAAACCTAATTGAGGTGGAATAAAAAGAAAATTTAATTCATCTGTTGGCTGTCTGCATTTAGCTTGCAATTAGAAAAGCACTGCATTGGGAACTGATGAAGGAAATGAGCTATAGAGGTTTTATCAAGAAAGTGATTTCTCACAGCATTTTCTACATATGACTTTGATCTAGAAATGTGATCCCAGAGACGTGCTTTCCTTTTTTTTTTTTTTTCCCCACTAGCTCGCTTACCTTTTTGCTTGTTTGTTTTTTTGCTTAAAATATAAATATATTTGCTTTGCTAAATATGTTCTCTCAGTTACTTGTTCACGCAAAAACATTTTAGCGCTTAATGTCTTTAGTGCTGGGGCACCTAATCCAACAGTTTGGGTGACTTGAAATGTGGATGTTTACCAAGGCAAAAAATCAGCTCAGAGTCTGAAAAACAAGCACAGAGCTCTGTAACACTATATTTACATCAGGATATGCTACATCATGTTTGTGTAATTTAAGATCATTCTTAATTATTTTAGATGCAGATGTTAGTTTATTACAGTGTAAGTGTTATGAATGAGAATCAATAACAAGAAAGTCATGAATATTAATTTTGGTTCTAACACAGCTGCTATTACTTTGGCAAACATCTTTAAACGTCGTAGCTAAAAGCAAGTTTGTATTTTGAAAATTGTAGTCCAAAGGCAGATCTGACATAGATATTGTGTGTATATATAAGGGACTAGCTGCACTGAGAATTAATTGCCCTGATTGGTGGTTACAACCTTGTGTGATCTGACTCCCATCCCAGGTAAACTCCAAAAAGTTGATGTATTCTTACTGCTCTATATTTTCCAGTAGTGAAATGGGACAAATTATATTTTTCAAGAAGTGATATTTTAAAGATAGTTAACATTCATAAAGCAATCAGAAATTGGTATAGTCTGAAATTATATATGCAGATGAGTTAAGTGAACTGAGAGCAGAGCTTATGTCTATATAATTGATATATATATTTGTGATGACTCTTTCATTTAACAAATGAAAAATCTCACTTCTTTGGTCTAATAGTTTAAATCAATATTTCATCATAACTTGTAATTTTGATGTTATGGTCAATTATTTAATTTGTGATCAGTGCTTCTGTTTACAGTTTTAAAAATGTATTTATTGATATGCATTTTGCTGTTATTGACAACAATAATCTAGCCGCACAGATTATACAATGAACATAGTGCAGAGAAACTCCTTCAGAGAGCAATATAAGCCTTGTTGTGGTAGAAAATAGCTAGAGATATTTCAATAGATTCAAATATGTGAAAGGAAAACAGAAATTATAAAAACATTAATTCACCTAATTCAAAAAACTCTTTTCTTTCATTTGAAATGTTTGCTTGTTAGTTGTGTGTTCATTCAATAACTATGTCCATCATCTGTGAGCACTACATTTCCAGCAGAGAAGACGGAAGATAGCTTCCAGGTTATTAAACTTAAGGTCAAGTGCTCCAACAGTCTGAGTTGCTGGTATATATGTTAAGCAGTTGTCAGGGGTGTTTTGCTTTTAACCAAGAGAAAAAGTGAGAAAGAACTGAGTTTAAATCAATTCTCCTTTAATCTGCAATGAATGGTCATATAGAGGTGAAAGACATCTTACCTTTCCTGAGAGCACTTGCATCCATAAGGAACCTGAGCTTGTAACTCTCTGCCATCTAAAATGGCTCCTTTATCTTTTTTTTGTTATTTCCAGCCAAGTATAATATTACTCATTTACCATTTTAAATTATATGTTTTTGTTTTTAAACAATCAACCTATTTCCCTCTGGGTTTTTGCTCCACTTCAACATTTGACCTAGGATTCCAAAAAGGTGACTCCTTTTCTTTAACAAGTATACTTTGGTATGTATGAAAAATATTCAGCATAACTGAGCCAGTCTGCTCAGTTTCATAGATCCATTATTCTGCTTCTGCTTTGGGATAGTATAAATATAATATGTGGGGAACTAACTGTAGTACAAGCCTGTATAAAATACATGCACTTTCTCTCTGTAGTCAAATAAGGGGAAAGGCATTTCCTATGGCTGTATTGAATTTCTTCAAAGGGTCATGCTTGTATTTAACTCAACCACAGAACTGTAGAATCCACACCTTCTTAGTTACATACAAAAACACTTCAGATATAACAAGCCCTGACTGCATATATACCTAGCTTTTAAAACAGAAACCTGTAAGACTGTAATTCTGATTAGATACCAGATGCTTTTATTTTCCATAGAGAACAAAATTTTCTTTTGTTCTTGTAATAGAATCATCTTAAAAACTATTTTTTCCCTTTTAGAAAAAAATATGAAAACCAAAATTTGCAGTGGTCTGTTGCAGAAAACTTTGAGTTTTTTATTATTTTAGTATTCCTTAAAATACTTGCTCATTGTTTCTTACAAGAAAAAACTTCACAGAGCTTGAAGCTTCATTTGATTCATTTTTTAATGGTAATTGTTTTCTATTTTAAATAAAGGCCTATTTAAATTAATGTCTATGTAAAGCCTGGCTGATCAGTGGATAAAGTTAGAGAATCAAGTCAGCTCTTTTTTTCCCTTCTGGTTATTTTCCTGCTGGCTCAGTTTGCTAATCTAGTTTACTAAGCAGATGCTCAAATCCATGTCAGAGGTAGGGAGAGGGTGATAGAAACAAAAGACCATGAGGAAAGAAAGCAGGGTCTGCCTATGGTGCCTTAAGCAATGCTATTTCTCTGGATGGGATTCCACAGAACAGTTCAAGCCACATGAAAATTAGGGCTGATGAGGTCCGGTCCTGCTTGTGCTGATGCTGGCCTGATGTGCCTAAGTCACAAACCATTTCAGACAGCTGCTCCAGCTAAAAACTCACCCTACCAACAAGCTTACTATGTAACTGTGCAGGTGACAGAGCTGGTGAGAGCCTGCTAAAAAGTAGAAGGTCTTTGTAAAAATCTGCAAATGTCAACCAGGCAAACCTGGAAACCTCTAGTTTAACTTAAATGTAGATAAGCTAGAATTAGAATAAATTGCCACACACATTTTTTGGGTGCATGAATATGGCAGGGAGACATGTGGCTGCTTACATGAATGTCAAAATTTTCATTGACAAATCCAGAGCTCGATCATATGAAAAATACATCAGATTCATGCAAATTTTATTTTAAAATTGACTATTTTACTAATAAAACACAATTTTCTTCTGATTTTGTCAAAAGAAATTAAAATTATCTGAGAAATGTGTTAACATTATGAACTCCTAGTGTCAAGAGTTTTTCAAAGAGTGATATCAGATTATGGTTCTGGCTTGTTATTGCTATAAGTAAAAGCTGGGGGCATTTTAATGCTATTTTGGAACCGTATAGTATCATGAAATGCAGCCCCACAATTATTTTCATATTACATAGAGAAACCCTAAAGGTAAAAAAGATTGAAATCAAATAATGATCTAATAATCATCAGTATGCCTGTCAGTAGAGAGGTGCACTGCATAATTTTTATTACCTACAAATGCGATTTAAAATGCAGGCACAGCCAGCTTTCCTTTAATCATGTTGTTCTTGGGGACCACAGAGAAGGCTTCTGTCAGGCACCCAGACAAGCCCAGGTGACTGTAGCTGAGCAAATTTTAACATTAAGAGCTGAGTGCAGCTGTGAAATAAGCAGTGGTACAAGTTTTACATGCAGCAAGTGTGTCAGTTTGTATAAATTCCTCTTTGATGGGAGAAAACCACGGGCCATAGAGAATATAATACAAAACTATTTAAAAAGTCAGAGTCCGTCTTGCCTTATACCTTCCTGCTATTTTTTCCCCTGTGAAAAGATCAGAGTTCTGCTTCTTCAGAGAATAATTTACACCAACCTATATTCTTGTTGCCACTGTAAAAGTGCTTGTAATACAAATGTTGGTTGCTTCGTGCATTACTTAGATGTGCTTCATTGACTAGTTGCCAGTAGGGGCAGACACAGTAGCAACAGGGATGTGCTGGATGGCTGCCCCAGCCCCTAACCAGGAGGGTGTTTATCCGTGGGGGAACTGATAACCGGCAGGGGGAAGCAGAACTGCAGGTCCTTGTCCACCGGTATTTCTCCACTCCTTTGCCAGCAAAGTCAAGAAAGAAGAATCTAACCTGGCTCTGTAGCTAAATGGGATTAGTTGCTTGTGGTTGTCTTACAGGCTGACTTCCGATAGTACACAATTTGCTTTACTCATGTCCAAACTTCTTGCATACTGCACACACTGTTGCAAAAAAAACTCTCTTAAAAGGACTAAGTCAGAAAAATACCCTTCTTTCCCCCTCATTGTTGTACATAAATAGGATTCTCTGCAAAATTTCACTAGCAGGTAATTTATAAATCTAGAATATACTGTAAGGTGCATCTTCGTTAGAGTTTTGGTTTGGAAAAGAAATGAGATTCTGAAGCAAATCCCTTGATTGTCCTCGCTTATCAGTGCTTTGGTTCACATCTTGGGGCATGTGGACTGGATTTCTTTTGGATGGAACTAGACTGTAAGGTACGCTTCAGGAGCTCCCCTGATGCACTCCAACTCTTAGCGGACATTGAATCTATGCCATCAGATTAGAGCTACTCCAGAGCAGAACTTCTCCAAAATATGTATCATGTCGATGACAGGTCCTCAACACCAACCTTGTTTGCTGTACAATCTACTTACTCTTCCTGGGCTATGATACTAAGGTAGAATAGCAACCGGACAATCACAGGATTCTGTACAATAAACAAGATCCTACATTTTCCATGGCCTAGAGCTATGGCAACAAAAAACCAACACTGATTCGTTGTCTAGTCAAGATACATCAGTTGCAATCTTAATTTTGATTGCATGTTGGACTTACTTTATACAGTGCTGTCTGGGGAAATTTGTCTAGAAATCTCTGCTGCACTGGGGTATTGGTAGCCTAATGGTCAAAGATAGACTAAAAGGCAGTGGAATTAAACTTTGAAGCAAATGAAATTGCATTGATCTCCCTTTCCCTTCTAATTTCCTTTAGGCCATTAGTAAAGATCTGAGTTTACTCCACTATGCAAAATGGAAACTTCTGAGGTACAAAAATATTGAGTTCTGTAAAAAGGTCGGATGAAGTAACAGAATATGTTTTTATTTTGGGTGCCCATTTTCATGCAGACTTTTACCCACTCTCTATAAAAGTCTGTCAGTATGAGAAAAGCAATTTCTCAAATGGAAAACAGAAGATAATTCATATTTATTCCTGATTCTCTAACTGTAACTCTTAGCTGGACTTGCACATACTTGTCAGGTTGTCTGTACTGGGTTGGCAATCTTGTCACTTTAGTACAGGAAAATGGGGGCACAATAGCATTGAAACATGCAGCAATTCAGAAATCTTTAAGAATGATACTGGAACTAAATCTTCATTGGAAACTGTACTTCCTCATTTCTATAAACTGGACTCCAAGTAAAATCACACAGAGATCAACAGCTTTAGAAAGTGGAAGGAAGACATGAGCACTAAGAGTCTGTCGCGTGAAGGGAGGGAAAGGGGTAATCAACTTTGCCTGCCAGAGCAGGCAAAAAAAAGGGCTTTCACTGGATCAGGTTCACAAAGTTGAACAAAATAATTTATTAAAGTGACAGATCAACAGGTTCAGGATTGCCAGTGATAAATGCACTTACTGCAACAAATTCTACTTTTTCTGAGCTCAAACTGATAATTAAGCGCTTTCACCAATGGTATTTTTCCCGGGGTAACGTCCGATGTTGTCGGAGGAGCAAACCTTTGACAAAAAGGTGTCCCTGTTTTGGGGAGGAGAGAGGTCCAGGMCCGTCGACCCGTCCGTAGGTTGGTGTTCTTGTCCTCCAAATGGAGGAACGTTTATGCACTGAATTTATACTCTTGGCGAGGTGGGGCTGAGTCAAACACTGTGGGATGTTTGGTCCTTGTCGAGCTCAGCAGARGGTGTCAATGGCTGCTGGCCTTTTTTTTCTTTTGCCCCTATCAACAACAGCAGGCCGCAAGACTCCCCCCTCGCCCCAGGTGTCCTTTTGGGTAGAGCAATGTCAAGTGGTGAGACCTCCGCCTCGCCCAGGGCGTTGTCCCACCCCTCACCAGCACGGGCATCAGGCCGCAAATCACCCTTTGTATCCACTGTTTACCCCASGGCAGGGAGGATCACAGATAATCACAGACCATTATCCCACAGTGTCCATGCAGCCAAAGGCAAAAGATACTTTGAAGAAGAGGAAAAGGATACACTGAAAATAGTCTGTGCCTTTGTTAGGGAGAATTATATACACAAAAGGTAGTACAAATAGGTTAATTTGTTTTTATCCATAAATCAGCTAATTGCATGTAAAGTAGGTAATCTGAGTTGAAGGAGGCTAAAATAGTGTTAATTAATTTTTTAATGGCTATCTCACCCCAACTGAACTTCTCCCTCGAGTTTGTTAAACTTCAAATGAGCAACAGATTTTTTTGAAGTTTACTAATATTTAGGTTGCTGGATATGGAAACAGTGGGATGAAATATACTGTATGAATGAACATATCAATTGGTAATTCATAATTACTTACATTTCTATTTTTGTCCAATATTTGTAGCCATATAATTAACTCACAATTTAAGTATTCAAATAACTGGGAAATGACATAAGAAATGTTTCAACTCTTTTCCTAGAGTCACTTTCCTAATTAGTTTTTGTTGGTAATTATTATCTATGAGATTTCTACAGATATTGTACCAAAATTCTGAAGGACAAATTGATTAGTATATTTGATAATTTGTCCCTGAAATCCCTTTTACTTTAGATCTGATGCAAAAGGCAGTTTAATGCTTTTTGAAGAACTGATTTTAAAATGAAAAAAAGAAGATGAAATTTTCTACTAAGCATAGTTGTCCTTTAAAAGCATCATCACTACAATTATTTGATAGTTTCCAGGGCTTCTAAACCCCAATGCTATAGCAAAACCAAATGACTTTTTCTACTGTAACTTATATTTATTCTCTCTCCTTGCATACGAATGTAATAAAAAAAAAAAGAAAAGAAAAAGAAAAAAAAAAMCCCAGACAACTGTAAGCTCTGCCTTAAGCACAAGGGACTGTTTCTTTGTTAAACATCAGTTGAACGGTCAGACTGGTCCAAGACATGGGCAATGAAATAGTCTGCACCTGGTGGCATAGGCCTTTGCGTTCAAGCACCACTTTGAAGACAGGGTCACAGGGGACAACTGCGCAGTCGATGGGCTGATATCATTGCACCAAGGGAAATGATGATCACACCACACTATGTCCAGCAAAACAAAACCACTAATACGGGCGTATTGTAAACTGCAGACAGCAAAGCATAACAAACAAATTCCATACACAGTGGAACTAATGAAGTCTGAAATGAGTTAAGTAGTATTAATTTGAGTTGCGCTACSCCCTGTTCTTAGAATATGTTATATGTACCTGAGTAAGCCTACTCTTTTTTGTTGGATTGCTGTATGGCAGAGGTATGGATTGCTTTTCTTCTCTATCTTGTCTGTTTCTGCCTTCTGGGGAGCTTTCCATTATCCTGCTTTTCACTGAAAGTCTTCAGTCTTTTCCTTTCTTTCTTTGAATGATTTTATCTTTGTCACGCTATGACGGTTTGATAGTAATGACTGAGACTGTAATATAATAAAAACTATGTTTACTTCCTCACACAAGCTCTTAGGTTAGTAACATCCATTAAAATAATGCGATTACTAATTTAGAAAGGATAGCCCGAAAGGATAGCGCGAAATCATCGATTACTGATTTGGAAAGGATAACCCGATACAGTGCAATTACTAATTTGGAAAGGATAACCCGAAATAGTCAGTTACTGCGCTAGTAACTGAAAGCACTGCATATCCCTACTTGAAAGTTTTCTTGGTTCCCTCTCTTAGTGAGAGGTCTCTCAAATTCGAGGAGTCACTACTGGCTCACTCTCTTAATGAGAGGTCTCTCAAATTCAAGGAGTTACTACTGGCCAGCCTTTTGGTTCACTTTCTTAGCGAGAGGTCTCTCAAATTTGAGGAGTCGCTACTGGTTCACTCTCTTAACAAGAGGTCTCTCAAATTCGAGGAGTTACTGCTTGCAAGCTTTTGGTTCACTCTCTTAGCGAGAGGGCTCTCAACCTCGCAAGGAGTTACCTTAACCCAGCGTCCCAGGAAAAGGGGGGGGGGGGAAATACGGTCCAGCCAGAGAGGATGGTCAGGTCACGTTCCCGTCCCTGCTCAAACTCTCCTGCTTGGTGACCCTTTTTTATACCTGGCTGGGATTCTGGGCAAATGTCATCCATGCTGATTCATGCATAGTTGCATATTTGTAGAGTCGCTTCTCATTGGCCCTTTTTTGCTTTATTATTCATTTCCTGCCCCTTCCTGATATGCTAATTAGGAGGGAGTGTGYGAGATAATATTAAAATAGGGTGTAATGAGCTGAAGGTTATTGTGGGTCAGAGTTAAGTTCTGTGATCATGGTCTTTTGCTCCTTGCGAAACAGGGACGTGGACTGCAATGTCTTCACGTCGCTTCCTCCTTCGCCTCGTTTGTCTTGCCACCATCTTCTTGTAGACAGCTTGACCCGACCACGCTCATTACTCAGTCCTTAACTTCTTTAATTTCATTAATTTGTGGGCTCATAATAATAATTTTGAGACTGTCTTTAGTATCCAAGTCTCCTTTTTTATACAGCTGTGACTCTGGGCAAATACTGTTTTCGCTGACTTCTGCGAGTTTCATAACAACAGGGCTGTTTGTCTGTTCGGAAGGACCCTGCTAGTGAGGCAAGACCACAACACCTCCATATCACTTCCTCCCTCCCTGCGGGTCCATGCAGACTCCTTAGTTGGCAGACTTTTTCAGTCCTGTTAACCCTTCACTCGCTTGACAATCTTTTTTTTTTTTTTTTTCCCCAAATACTTATCCGTTCTTATCCATAGCCATTCTTTCATCTCACAATGATCCTACTGCCCTCTGAGAGGAAAGTCTGCTCCTCTATGTTGACGAAAGAACAGATCTGAACCATCTAGCCTTTGCTGTGTACTTCTTTTATGCTGCTGAGTGCTTTGCTAGGAAGAGGGTGCAGGAGCAAAGCGATATAAAGCTTTTGCCAACTCTGCTAGAGCGCCTCTGACCAGCCACTTTCACCAGCACCAAAATTAATGGAGGGAGGTTCTTGCAGCTTTGTATTTCATAGTCAGTAAGCACTAAAACATAAAGTGTGAACTGTAAAGGAAGTTTCCCCATGATGCAGGTAATTATGCATGCTTTGGCAAATTCTTGGATGCCTAATAAGTGTAAGCTTGGGCTGCAATCTTTCTCTCAGCCTGGGCACTTACAGGCTATCTCTTCCCAATCAGTATCTATTTCTGTCAGACAGCAGCAATCTCTGTAGGCATCCACTTTGTCCAGTTCGGCTGCAATTGATCAAAAGTATTTCAGTTATGCACACACAAAAACACACACTGAAACAGTAAGACTGCAGAAAGTCTATTTCCCTGGACACCAGCTAAAAAGCAATGACTAGAAGCAAAGCCAAAACAACTTACTCTAAGAAGTAATGGAGTATTTGTTTGGCATTTCAGGACTGTGCTGTATAGGAATGAGGCTAAAGTCCACAGTGTCTTCATCTTAATTCTGCTAAATTTTCTGTTTCTTATCAGCTGACCTATTCACAAGTAGTAATGGATTAATTTTCATATTGACATTATGTTAAAGTGGAAGTGTACAATCAGTGAAATCTCAGTGCTTGGGCATGGGTGCTCTTTGTTTTGGGCAAGCAGTACCTCTCTAAACTTTGGTCTTCTAAAAGATTCAAACTTCACTTCTGAACGAGAAGATACAAACACATTGCTTCTCAAAATTGTTGAGCTACCCTTAAAAGCATCAGAGATGTATAATTTGCCTCGGTTTTCCCCAGCTTGATTGAAGAATACCTTGCACAAAGTTGCATTAGGGATGGAGGCTGTATTGTGTGGTTATGGAGGGCTCTGGCAAGGCGCTCTGGTTGGGGATGATTGTATTAATGGATTTTTGCTAATGATAGTCTGTGCGCCTCTTTTGTGCATGTAGAGAAGTAACGCTGTGCTTGAGGTTTTCATGTATTTATTGATATTTCCATATGCAGTGCAGAAAGAATTATTTTAAGGAAATTATACTTATTAAGGCTATTACAAAAACTGGGAAATCCAAGCTATCAACACAGAAAAAATATTGATAGCTTTAGATTGCAGTGCAAATATCAAAGAACATCCCCACATTTAAATTTCTAATGGCTGATAAAAACTGCTAATTGTGCTACTTGATCTTACTTCCAGCCTGCGTTTTTTCCATGTATTATCCAAAATATAGACTAGATACATATTTCATGTTATTTGTTTCAAATGTTTTAATTTCCCCAATATTGTCCTTTAAGAGTTTACCAAAGGACACCCAAATAATAAGTAGTTATACGATCAAAATCTATATGGAAAAAAATCCAGGTACTCAAACCACCACCACTCACAAGATATGAAACCAGCAAGCCTTTTACGTACTGCATGCCTCCAACAAAACTCGCTGAAGTAAAATAAGCTTGCTTAACAAATCCTTTTGGAAGTATATGCAACCCGAGTGGACCCCTCCTAATTCCAGACTTCCCTAAAACTGCAGCATCTCTGTCTTTCCTTCATGGCATATGTAGAAGCAAATTCCTAGCAGTCCCTGATACGCAGTTCTTGGGATGAAACCCTCAGTGTTAATGTGACCTCAGGCACAGACAGTCCTTCGTTTCTGGTGATGCTGTTGAAGAGATTATCCTGGTTCACTCCTCCAGGGTATATGTGCCTCAGAGTCTCCTGAGATGCCAGGGAATGGCAATCCTGATTTTCATCAACCGGGAGAAGGTGCTTATGCAGATGTTTAAGGGTTCCCTGCTCCAGGAGTCCTGTTTGCTTGTGGATCCACTCCACTAACTAACTTCAGATTTCTCTGGCAGCATGTTAACATTTGTATTCAGTATGTAACCTACACATTATATTCAGTCTAATAGGAAGAAGACGGCACTGTCATATTCCTGTCCTTAATGGAACTCTCTAGTTCTATAAAAGGTTTGGAGAAATTAAAGGAATTTCTTAGCTCGGCATAAAACTGAGATTCTCTGCTCTTTTTTAATCTTTGCTCATATTTATCCTTCCTATTACTCTGTACCATACCTCTTTATTTTTTAACATCTTGAATATAATTCTTTCCTATTAATTCTCTAACTTTGCCATCTCTGCCTCCTCTCTTTTTCCATTTGCTATTTAAGCCTTCATAAATGTGTAAAGAACATCCATCAATTGAGACCCTAGGTATTTGTTGAGACTCCTTAGCTATTTCTTATACTACATCCACTTCATATTAATCATACAAAAGAAGACAAAAGTCTTCTCTTCAATAGGAAAATTGAAAGCAGAAATGTTTCAAACCTAATAAAAACAAGAATAATAACTCCTTTGTCAGAAAACTCAACAATACTAACTTTAAGTCTGTCATATCTGAACTACTTAACTAGAAATTTCTCTACCTCTCCAGTACACTATTTCCTTCCTTTTTTTTTCTTAATTTAGGTCAATAGGGAAATAAGCATATTATTTCAAAAAGAGAAGATGAATATTTTCTTTTATAAAATGTTGAAACAAAAGTGCATACTTTCCCAAATTAAATTTTATGCTTAAAATAAGTACCAAATTAAAGTATTCTGACTATGTAAGAATTTCTTCCGCTGATGTGGTTGAAATCCTGAACTTGTCTGCATCCTTCAACAGCTTTAGTATTCTTGTTCTAAAGATTACGAGTTTAATACTCACAGTTGTTTCAGGAATTAAGAAGGTTGTATGCACAATTAAAAAAAAATCATTTTTATGTATTTGTCAGTTTCAACAAAACTCTCATGACAACAATTTTGTCCACTCCAGGGTGGAAATCATAGTTCTTGCTGTCACACGAGAGAATGTAAGCATTATATGAGAACAGAACTTGTCTTGGTATTCACCTAAATTGTGCAAGACACAAGTTTTAACCTGACAGCAGAAGTTTCAGACAACAGGGCTTAATCATGTATTTTCTACGTTCCCTGAGCATGGGTTGAGCTCACAGTTGTTTTGTGGATAAACCTTTCCTTGCTGCAGAAAATGATTTGAGAAAATCTAAGAAAGAATATCAGAAATGGGTTGGGACTATGGGTTGGGAAAACCGTTTTCCTTCAGGTCTAATCTCAGACTTCTTTGCTTACATGCTATTTATCTACGTAGTGTATTTTTTAAGTGTTTGTCAAAAGAAGCTGAGAAAGAGTATGTTATTATATTTTTACTTAGAAACTTGAAAATTATAAATAAGAGAACAGGGTACTGTAACTCTCATCCTTAGGGGACAATCAAACATGACACTGGGAAAATACTTCTGGAAGAGAAGTGAATGGGCTTTGTATTTTAGTCAGTGCTCAGTCTTATGGAGTAAGGGAGTAATAAAAAACATAAATAGGGGAGTAATAAAATCATCATTCTGTATGACAGAGTTGAAACATAAAAGACCAGCATTTCGGGGACGTAGTGTTAAAGGCAGGTTGTATGTGAAGCAAATGGAGGCTGGTATACTAGTCCTGAGGTCTGATGAGGATGAGGTCATTAGAAACAGGTGACTACAGTTTCAGGAGAGATTGCAGGTTGAAAGCCACACAGAAGAGGTTTGAGAGGAAAGACCGTATTTTCTGTCAACGCAAAGATGCTTTGTAATTCCTGTTACGCACATAGTTTCTCTTTTTTTTTTCTCTTAACAGAGAAGCCAACTTGAATTCTGAACAGTTTGTGATAGAAGCTTCTTTGTGAAACTTCTAAGGTTTTGTTCCATTTCATATTTTTTCAGTTTCTGAATCTTGGAAAAAAGGCAAAAATAATAATTACAAATATAAGTTCCCAGACAGTAGTAACTAAGATTTGAATTTTTAAGTCATGCTTTTATGGGGCTGAATATTCCTGTCATATTCAATATCAGAAGGCATTTGGCAATGCAGTTTTTTATACACTGGTTCCAGTGACAGAAAAGTTCTTCACAATCTCATCATATTTTATTGTGTCCAAATAATTTTTTTTATGTTAAAATGACAGTTGGAGCCAGATAAACTGCCAGAAAAATAAGATTTCATATTGCAAATTAAGTGGAATGAATACATGTACAGCTACATGCCCATACACAGCAAGGTGGAATTTTTGCAGAATTGATGCCCTCGGGGTATTTGTAGGATTTTCCCCCAAGATCCACTGGGCACAGTGCTTTGTGAGCAGAGTTCAAGTTCTGATATTTATGAAGAATTCCATGGCAGCCAGGGGGCCTTGGGATCCCCTTATTTGAGATACTTTATTCATGAAAATTTAAAATGGCTGTTTGGCCTAAGGCTTTTGAGCGCTCTTAAAGAAAAAAAAGGCATAAAAATTAAAAAGAAATTCCTTTCAAAGGAAGGCATTCATGCCTAATGCTAAACAGACACTCAGCATGCCAGATTAAATGCAAACACTAGTAAGAATGCCAAAATACAGGAACTGCACAGTATAAATGACTCTGCATGGGAAAAAAAAAAGAGGGAGTTTATAGGAGGGTAGATGTTCTTTTTAGTCCTGTGCAGTAGGGAGAGGAGGAGAGGTGAGCATCGGCAACACTGTTTTCATGTGTGGGTAAGCCCTGGACAAAGAGCAAAGTATTGAGTAGAAGTTATTCAGACTTTTTGGCTCATCTCTGGTTAGCACAGGGTAGATAAGGGTAATCAGTGTGTCTGGAGAGATGTGGACTTAAGTGTCACTCTGAACTGTCAGCAAGACACTAAGCTCTGCTCTCTCGTCTTTAGCCTTAACATCTGTTGCTAGATGGGAACAAGCTGACATTTATGTAGTGGTGCTTTCCTGCTAAAGCAGCGGCAAGCTTTGCTGTGCCCTCTCTGCAGCTCATCTTTCTTTATCTCATGCTTGCACAAGCACCTCTGATGTGTAGGATTAAACCCTTAAAGCAGGCAGATGGTATTTATAAAACATAACTCCCACAAAGCAGGATATTTGGTCTGTGGTGAGCTTATCCCACCCTCTTTAGCCAATTCATGTATATCTTCATATGAACTTTCAGATGAACATTTTCATAGGGGCTATCTTTGGAGATAAGAGCAACTAGCACAAACTAATATGCTCTATATCTCACAATAAAATACAGAAATAATTCATTGTTAGTTATGGGTGTCTCTAGCAGGAAGAAATACCGTGTGCATGTTCTACAATTCATATGTAGCAGAAGAAGGCAAAAGTAGCAAATGATGCAGGAGAAACTCTTAGAATAGTCTCTAAACAGTAGTATCAAAGGTGGAACATCACTTTTGATCTCTCTGTTACTCTTTATGTTATTGGTATTTAACAGTGACTGACATGCCTGAACCTTCTGAACTTTAATTCTCTGGATACCTGTGTTACAATAACTTGTTCTTTAGGTTTTCTTTACAAAATTTCAGGTGATTTTTTTTTTGTGGTTCACCTCGGGTGTATTGTGTAGCCTGTGTTTTATTCATTGCCGGTCATTTCTAATTCTTGTGTTAACTTGAGAAAAAAGGAAAATAGAAAACAAAAAAAAATCCTTTTGTCCTGAATATTATAAAACTTTTCTTGTAATGTTAATACAGCCACTGCTGGGCTCCATCCAAACAATGATGAAGTACTCTTGTGGGCTCAGGTCAGACCATACAGGATATCTATTATCCAGCATTTTGCCTATGAATTAATTTGAGTTAGAGCAGCGATTTTTTACGGAAAATTGGAAGGAGAAAGATCTTGAGGAGCTACGATCAAATTTTGCAAATTCGGCTCCTGCCAAGATCCTGCTGTTCTGCATTCCTGAAGTTAAGTAGATTTTTAAGAGGTAGAAGTTCACACTATAGTGTGTTATTTGGTCAAACAACCGCCAGTAAGGAAAGAGTTACTAATGATAGGACAACTGATGGTCACCACAGCAACTTTACAACCAAAAATGTTCTTAACATTCATTCACAAACAAATGAAGTTATCTGGGAGGGGGAGGAGGAAAAGATGATTAAATGCAAGGAAGAGTGAATGCCTGCAAGGTAAATAGAATTTAATTTAGTTCCTTCTTTTGTAATTTTTTGAAAACCAGTGGCACTGTATCCCTGAGGATACTCTTAAATGAAGGAGAAACAATAGAACTATAATTCTGTCTCCTGAACAGTGCAGTTTCGGTTCATATCTCAGAAAGAGTGGTTTCAGCACTCCACTGCGTTTTTAGTTAGAGTTAGTACCCAAATAAAATCCTCCGCACATGGAATAGCTAGCGTAGCTTCCAACAGACTGTGGGTTGTTGGCTCATAGTCACCCCAAGCTGTTTTTTGATTTCTTTTTAAAAAGTTGCCTGCTGGAGAACTACAGTAGCAATGTAATTAAAAGTCCAGCAATAGAAACTGTAGTATCTGACTATAGACAGTTCCAAGAAAGAGCAAGACTAAAGTGCACATACCACTATATAACATTTTGTTTAAACATGCTTGTTTTTTTCAAGTAGCCAAAAAATGTTTAGCTTTTCTTTTTGTAGCTAAACCAACTGATAAAAAATGATCAGAGAGCAATTGTTTTCCTAATTGTAGGTTGTATTAAGTTTAAAATTGATATTAGTCACCTTTCATTAATGACAGGTTTAAATTTAGCACGGCATATAATTATGCCAGTAATAGGACAATTGTCACTACATTAATACTTGCCTCCCCACAGGGTCTGCATGCAGCAAGAGGACATTAGCCTAAAAAAAATCACCATGTTATAGTATTAACAATCACAAATATTTGAAAACCTCTGATGAAATAATCTGTTCCTCTACAAATTTAATCTGTACCTTTACATAATTTGAACTGCAGAAAACTCCTTAAGACCTACGGGTGCACTTGTTGAATGTAAACTGTATCAGGAAAAAAGAAAAAAAAATATGAAAAGCTGTCATTATAGTGTTAAAATTATCCGTGCTTCTTAAAGGGGAATGTTTTCCTATGTATATATAACATGAATCTCTCTTCTTTATCCTCTACCTTAAGTACTGAAAATGCCTAGAAAGACCATTTTAAAGCTGAATTAAGTACCAGGTGCATAGTAGGGATAATTACTTGCTGATTTATATTTGACATGCTTCCTGAAGCTAATACTCAGCAGGTGTCTTGTTTGCATTTGAGAAAATGACACAGTGTAAGGACATGTGTAAATCCTGTGTCACCAGCAATTATTCATAACTAGGTCAAGCTATTAAAGATGTCTAAGGAGACTTTCCTGTAGCTTTTAATTTTAAACTAAACTATCCCAAATCCTAATTGTCCTATTTACAAGCATACATATTTCATAAAATTACTAATTTATGAAAACATCTAATTTCCCTGCTTAAAAACTTGACATTTAGGCTTATGTAATTAAAATCTTCTTCTGGAATGGACTATTCTGATTAATTCATTAACATACACATTAGAAAAGAGTTGCAAATACTTCTGATTCATGTGCACACCAAGTATAGTAGAAAGCACTGTAAATACTGCAGCATGTCTACTTTGTTGTGAATGGGCTATCATTTACTTTACTCTTCTTTTTAAAATAAATTACCTTCTTATGCCTTCCTTGGCTAGACAGAGGTACAGGTGGTGGTTGAGAGTCATTTTACAGATGATACTCAGAGCAAATTTGACAGAAGTCACTAGTGCTATTTTGAGCTGCCCTAGACTTAAAGATAAGTATATAATATCAGCTTTTCTCTTTCTTTTTATATCGCTACAGACATTGCTTTTGTTTGGTTGTCATGAATGTGAGTTTTCTTATTGTGGAAATAAGCTAGCCATCATTTTTGCACCCTTTAAGCTGTTACCACTCTGGTTCTCTCTGCAGAGATAACCCAGAATTTTAATAACGCACAAACTACCCTCCATAGCACCATGTGTTTATTTGAGTATCAGACTGTTCTGTATTTGTGCATGCAAGAGACTTCTCATTAGCAATTAGTTGCGGATTTAGGACTGTGGTCTATATAAAAAGTAATTAAAACCTTATATACTTGGTTTTCAAAAATGTCCTGAAACCTTTTGGTTCTTGTTTAGCATCTTTCCCCTCTGTGCGTTTTTTTCATCCTGCCCTTTCACTCTCTGGGCTGCAGCGCTGAGCTCTCCTGAGCTCCTCAGCCCCCCTCAGCTCTCTTCAGCTCCGAACTGGCCCTTCATCTGCATTTCCCCTCTCTTTAGACCACTCTCTTGTCACCTCTCAGAGACATTTCTTCTCGTGAAGCCTTTCCTTAGAACTCTCTGTCTCTACRTAACATATAACTCCCCGTCTTTGCAAATTATTTGTGGTCCTGTGTGTCATTGTAAGCACCCAATATTCTGCTCTGCAAGTGCTTATGCTGTATTCAGAAATATGTCGTCAAGAATGTTGTTCAGTGTCATCTCCCATTTTTTATACTGTTTGTAATGCTTACAAGTTTTCTGTTACCTAATTTAGTTATACTTTCACTTCCTTCTGCAAGTATGCTTGGAAGACAAAAGGCACGCTAAAAAAAATACACATTGTGAAGAAAAGAAGAAAAGAAAGAACAGAAATAAAACCTGGGGTCTTTTTAGCATTTAAACTCTGTTAAGTTACATAAAAACATCACCAAGAGATGAATTTTAAAACAATGTGCTTCTTGCATTATTTCAGCTAGAAGAGGCTGCAAAAAGTGTCTATAAAAGAAAATAAAGTGATCAAGGAAACTCACTGAACGTTATGTCACATTCATAGCCTGAGTTACTTAATTCTAGAGACGGAAGGACACAGATGTCTCAATCAGTTACGTTTGTATTTATTTAAATAAAATCGCTAAACAGCAGGTGGGTGATAGTCAGTGTTTTTGAAATATAGTGAGCAAGAAGTAATGTGTTGAAAGTGTTTTTGGCTTAGTGTGACAGCTGCAGCATGATTTAAGTCTGATCCTCATTATGACCTCAAGCAAAACTCGATGGATGTCAATGGGAGTCTTATTTCTCTAAGAGCTGCAATATCTGACCTTCAGCTATACGGTGAAATTACATGGCATTCTGCGTCCATCAATATTAATACTTAAGATTTTTACTTTTCAGAGCAGCCCCATATCTATATGTGCTAGAACAGGCTTTTCAGGAAATAAGTCTTTTTGCTCTTGCCCTTTTAAGAAAACAATAGCTTTTATGCTCTTCAGCTAAACAAATTCTAGAATGGGAAGTTGAGGGGAGAAGACATGAATAAATAAAAGCAACATTTCTTTTCAGTGCACAGTTCTTAAGGGATTTCTGTCTCCATCTCCATGGTCTGTGTCAGGGCAATTTCAGATGAAAAGGCGACATGTCTGCACTGGCATTCTTTATCTTTCTATATGTTTCTTGCCGTCTGTTACTCATTTCAGCTCTGCTGAACAAATTTTCACAAACAGTCTTGCCTTCCGCCCTTATCTCACCCAYGGCCTATCTGTGAAACTTATACTAATGTTTGTGATGGTTCATATTTATGTTGGGGCCTCTCCAGGCACAAGATTAAGACTATAAAGTGTTCAGTTTGGGAAAACTCTCATTAGGAAAACAAAGAAAATTAGAAAAAAGAAAGGAAAAATCTCCACCTGGTTCTGCTTAAGCTGAATATTTTACTTTATGTGAGTTTGCTTTGTTTACTTTACAGTATATAATATACTTTGTAGATAATCTCAGTCCACAATAGTTCTGGAGCTCCAGGAAAAAAAAAATACCCCTCCATATTATCCATATGTATCTCTCTTGCTCTCTGCATGGGTATGTAAGCGATCTGGGGATGTCTGGGATCTACAGTGATCACTTCATGAATGGACTTAGATCCTATTTCAAAGAATATTGAAATCAGTGGGATTCTATTCTTTGGGTCGGGACACTAGTGTAATTCCTTTTCCTCCTAATTTCCTTAGTGCAATCTACTGACTTTGGATTGCTTTGTCTGTGTTACTTACACTGGTAATTTATTTTGTATGGTTGAATACTAGTTTGGACATTAACTTTTTTCCAACTCATTCCAAAAATATGAAAGCAAATAGATATTTAGATAAATAAAACAGTTTGGTTTGTCTCTTTTCTATGAGGCCAATTCATGGAAACAAATCTTGCAATATACAGGCTGATTTATTGGGTAAACACAAGAAGACCAAGAATTCAGTGATATTCATATCCTAGGACAGCTATTAATGGATATAGCATCTTTACCAACATTAAAAAAATTAAAATGTAAAAAAGGTAAATGGAAAATATTTGAGATTGATTTCAAGTGTCTTTCCTCAGACATTTATGTTTCAGGTTCCTTTTTTCACCATTACAAAAAAAAGGAAGCAAAAGGCAAAAGCAGAAAATGGGATACCTGGACTGGGATGGAAGGAGAAACAATTTAAAAATAAAACCCTGATTTTGGGCGTCATGGATAGAAAACAATCAGCAAACAGTGAATTTTAGTAAGGATCCCTTGGTGGACTGGGTCCTCAGCTGGCAGTCTGAGCAAACAGACGCTATTTCAGGAACATGGAATTTTAAAACTGTAAACTTATTCTTACATAAATAAGGGTGTTCATTCATTAACTGTACTGATTTTATTACTGTATGTTAGGCCTGCTCGGATAAAAGCACCAAACCAGACTGCAGTTAAAGAGATATTCTACTGTAATTGTAGCATGATTCATCAACAGTCATTTGAAATTAAGGTGTATGCAAAGATTTTTGCCCTATTAAATCAGAAAACTCATTTTGTAGGGGTACTGAATGCTGCACTCGTGATTACTTTTCGGTATATCTTGGCAATAAAAGATATAAAGCAAAGGATGCTTGAAAGGATGTATTTTCAGTTGTTTATCTCTACTACTGATGGACTTGGTCGTACATACACACACACACACACACGCACATGCACACAGAGAAAAATCAACTTATGTTTTGTTCCTACATTGAAGACTTAAAATAGATAAAAAATCGAGTAGCTAAGGCTCCTATTCAGCTGCTTCAGAACAGCCAGAGGCCCTGCCAACACATGGTTTTGACATGGATATTAATTTACCTTCCAGCCATTTTCCTGTAAAGAGATTTACTGAGGTTTGCAAATAACAATGTTTCTGTCTCCGGTGTTTGGGGACTGAAATAGCGTATGTATGTATCTATGACTAAAACTGTATTCTATTATAGTTCTCATGTTTTTCAATTACTTTTTCAAAACCACAGTTTAGAAGTATGTATTATTTAATGAAAGCTTTGCAAAAGTAACACAGGTTTTTTCACCCCTTTTTGCACTGATCTGAGAATATTTCTTCAGATGCATTGACTTTGAGTATTAAGCTGTATGCATCCACTGAAACTGTAAAGCCTTTAGAAACAGAGAAATATTCATTACACAGAGTATGTAAGTTGCAGAAGATCATAATATAAGGGCAACTCACTTTCTCATGAATCCAAACTTACATGCAAATTAATTAAATAGATCTGTTCTCGTATTTACCTGGGCCATACACAAAATAAGAAATAATTTTACTCTAAATGACAATCTATATTTAAATTGTCTGAAAACTTACCTTTGTATAATACAGCAGTACGTAATACAGGAGTATTATGTTCATCTACCTGGATATTGGCAAAGCAGCCTGTTTTGGTTTCTATACTTAGCCACTATCTTTCCGATGACTGTATATTTATGACTACAGGGGGATGGAAAATATGAGAATACACTTTAACATTATGGGACACATATAACTGAAGGTTAGTTGTGACATGCATATATATAAACAAAATGTACAACACTACTATGGGGAAATACATGGAACAAATAATATTATGTGACAAAAAAATTTCTATAGTTTAGACAAAGACGCATGGGAGAAGTTACATATTTCCTTAACGACTAACTTGAGGCTGACTACATGTTTTTCTAGGAAAATCTCTCATCAGTATTTGATTATAAGATGTTGATATGAAATTTAACATGATAATGGCTCTTTCTGTATCTACAAGGTATTTATTATCCTAGTTCCTCTTCTGTTGCTATTATAAAACACATGTATATCCTTTAAGATGGATATCTGTTGTGCATAATCTTGACTTTGTTCTGGAGGCACAAGACATGGAATGGATTTAAAGCAGTGGGCCATAACATTGAGTAATAGTTGTATCCACCCTCTGATCTTGCCTGAATGACAGTTAGCTGGGTCTAGTGCAGTGATATATGTTTCCCAAAGAAAAGGAGGTATTTGTTGAGGTGATTAATAATGTGCATCAAGTATTAAAACAAAACTGGACAGAAATAATTAATGGTAACCAAGAATATTGGGATTGGAAGAATAAAAATCAAGACCTTTCCATACCTGCTAGGCACATCTGTACTGGGAGCTGAACCAGAAACCTATGAACAACTTCCTATTTATAGAGGCTCAATATATTTCTGTTCTGAAAAGTAGAAAGGCTGCAGTAATATTGACGAAAGTTCACATAAGTAAGACAATTCTGGCATGGATTCCCTCCATCTGTCCATCCTTTCTTCTCTTCCACATCCTTCTTCAATTGCCCAATGAGATGAGACTGTTTGGAGACATTTTTCAGGGATTATCTTCACATTCTGGTGGCATCCAGGAAAAGAAATAAAAAAAGTGTTGAGTGCAGGGTGCATTGAAAAATGTTTCTTTTTGGACAAGGAATAATCTCTTTATACATATATACCTTAATCCCAGATCAGATTAAGTACACAACAGAGCATGCCTGCACTTGAAACAATGATAATTTTAAAGAGGTACCTTTTTTGCACTAAAACTGTAGTTGGTCTTAATTTCTATTGGTGAAAGAAGATCTAGCAACAGGACTTTAACCTACAGGTCTCCGTATCCAGAGACCCTGACTACCTTCAGTGCCTTTGATTTAATTTATTGGTCCCCAACTCAGCATTTCTTTCCCTCACTCTCATTATCTCCACTCTTCTCTTTCTTCTTAAGGAAGTCAGACTTGGAATAATTAGAATAGAACAGATAGAAAATTCTATAATACTTCAAATATTCTTTTATATTTCAAAATAATTTTGTGCTTCCCTGAATATTTTTGCCAAAATATTCTTATGATTGTCCAACAGTTTCTGTGACTTTATCCCTATAGTAGCAGTTTAGAGTCACTGAACTTCATTGTAACCAATAAGGTACTTTGGCATAAATGACTAAATGAAGAGCTCAGTTATAAAGCTAAATGCATTTTTGATCCCTGCCTGGCCTGAATTTGCATCCTGAATATGTGAGGTGTCATATATTTACTTTTCCTGGAAAAGTATCATGAGTCTCCTATTCTTAGAGTGAGTCTTCCCAAGAATGCCTACAACAGGTCCAGCAGGGCTCAGGACCTGAGTTTCTGCCTTTTGGAAATCTTTGCCAACAATTGCATTCTATAAAAAATATTTTTATTTAGCCATAAGAAGTGAATGTTAAACAGAACTTGCTCTATATGGCCTACAATCTAATTATTCTTCTGAATGGGATATAGGTAAATCTGCATTCCCCCAGCTCATACTCCAATCTTGCTTTACAGGTTCAAAAGCGTGTCTTGCTTTCTCTCTGTGTGCATACATATGCATTCATGTGCATGTTTGCATACAAGGGGGAAGCATAAGTCAATCACCCAGTATCCTGCTACTTATAGAGACTAATAAACAGATACTGGAGAACATATAACAGTACAGAAATACAGTGAAACTTTCCCCAAATACTCTTCCCATTCCTTGGAATCTTGGTCTAGAGCTGTAAGTTGTATTACTATATTTAATAGACGTTGAAAGACTTTTCTTCAGTGAATGTCTCTGCACATTTATGCTTCAGGCCTACATAATATCCTGTGGAGATCAGAAAGTTCCATAATATATTATTTATTGTGTGAAAAGTACTTCCTTTTTTGATTTAAACCCATGGTCTAAAAATTTCTTTGGCTACTCTTTGCTTCTTGTGATGTGAAAAATTATGAATAATTATTCCCCATTAACCTTCTTAATTTTGTGACTTCTGTCCATCATCATTATTCAAGAAACAAATACATGATAGATTCATAAGATTACAATGCTTCTGTTTTACTGCTTGTTCCTTTACAGTGATTCTCAACACCCATTTGACCTTACTCACCACCACAGCACATCATATTAGATGGAATATTTCAAAGAATCATTCCAGATATCTTTCTTGAATTCAGCATTCTCCTTTCTTTCTATCCTCAGCAATGACCTTCTTGAATGCAATTTGTTGTGTAGCCTTGACTTCTGCTAATTCCCCTTCATCCCTTTTTTGCTGGCTTTCTGCAGTACCTGTAAATACTACTACTGACATTAACAATCTCAGTTTCCTCAAAGCTCTATAGCCTCTTTTGCATTCTTATCCTTCTCAATCTGCTGCCCTTAGTTGATCATGACCTCCTACTGGCAACCTACTTTCATGAATTAATGCTGCCCTACTTCTTTAGTTCGTGCTTCATTATCTTCCTACTTGGTTACTGTCTTAATATCCTGTGAGTGTCTTCTTATGTCTTCAGACTCATTCTAATCCTGTCAATGGACACTGTTAAACCCTAAGTCTTTCATGTCTATACCACAAGATCTTCTCTTTTCCTATAGAAAAGAGAATCTTACTTAAGGAATCATATCTCCATGGATTCTATTCATAAAATTAACCCTAAATCATCTGTCTCATTTGGGTGTGTCCATTTTCACTTCAAAACACCTCATTGGTGATACCAGCTGCCATTTTCACTAGCATGCATAGGATTGAGTTACAGACAGGCAGATATGTAAGTACAAACCACTGCACCTTAGTCTGGCAGGAGCTTTATATGCCCCATTTCTTTGGTGGGTTGCTGCAGGTCTCCTCCTGTGCTGAGACACCCAGGGGTGGGTGATACACATACTTTCTTTCCTCAATAAATGCCTTATCTTTGCTTTTAAGCTCTCAGATTAGTCACAGTGTCTCTAGTCCATCTCTGTGCTTTTGTCTGTAAATGTTTCCTATTCCCTTCATGTGTCCCCCCCACCTTCCTACCTCTGCCCTTCACTCTCATCCCTGTGCAGGTTTCCATGAGGTCCTGTATAACTGGCCATGGCTGCCTTGTTCAGCCATGAGGCTTGAGACCTATCCAGCTTAGTTCTCCACAGCTGAAGGATGTGATAAAAATCACTTTCCTTTCTTCCTTCTTTCATAGTTTTCCTAAATCCTATTCATCTACTTTTTGGACCATGATTTATTAAGCAATTTAGGCATGGCTGCTGAACTATTCACACACTTAAGTTAGGCCTGTGCTTAGCCTAGATCATAATCTCACTGTAAACTACTTAGAATATGAACCCTGTACATTTTTAGGCAACTATGTGATCAAAACTAATGTTATGCTATATACACAGTGCTATTAAAAATGTTTAATGCATGACTTGTCTTGATGCTTTATCTCAAGTACTGGTTCCTTATTTACAAAAGTGAACATTTTCCTTAGGCTAATAGCTTAAATGTTAATATTTACTTCTAGATTGCTTTTTGTCATGAGTCTAATGGATACTTATGGCTAGTCATGAAGAACAAATATCACAGTAAAACAGCAGAAAATGCATATGTGTATTATGAAGGCATGTTTGTCAGTGTGCTGATGGGTAAAACAGTGTTTTGAAGGAGAATTTTGGATAACTAGAGAAATGGCATGAGATCTCTTAGTCATAAGACTAGCCTGCAGAGCCTAGTATGTAGTTTGTAAGTAAACATGAACTTATTTTTCTCCTTGAAATATAAAATAATATTAAAAAAAGCTAATTAGTGTCCTCGAGTAACTTGGAATTTAAATGAAAGTTTTATCAAAAGGTCATGAGAACATTTTTGGAAATATTTGCTCAGAGACCTCAGGAATTTATTTTTCCTGTGTTCTGATTAAATATTTCATGCCAATACATGCTTATTTATTTGCGCTTGCTATGTCAAAGTAAAAACAAAACAACTTCCCCCACACCAAATCCCTCTTTCTTATAGTAAATATACTCATTTTGAATACAGTCTGCATCATAAGCAGAAGACCTGTTCTAGACAGACTGCTGAGTCTGCAGGGTGAATGTTGTCTCATGCTGGAAATGAACACACAGGAACATTCCTAACTGTCAGCTTCTGGAGCTGGTTTGTTAATTTAACACTTGAAGAAATACATTGAAAACCCTAGGCAATTTGTTGCACTGAAAGCTAGGGGAAGCACATCTAACCGTAGAGCTTCATATTGGTAGGAAAACAATGGTAGGTAAAATAAGCTGCTAACTTTTTTATGTCTTTAAAATTAGCAACATTTTGATAATTTATCTGGAACAAAAGTTGTGATATTTATATTCCTCACGAGCATTTTAAATTACTAGATTTCCTGTTACTAAAAATTGATAAGCAAAACTGTCCACAATCTTGGGTCCGTTCTAGCATTCCCTGTGTGACTCTCATGGGTAGCTGACACTTCCCTTTTAACACATGCTCTCTCCACCTCCTCTTTACAAGTCTATATTGTCTCCTTCTCTCTCTCCACATGCCCCAACCCTCCCTGACATAGAGTTAAGAAAGAAAAAAAAAGGTAACTTCTTTTTAGGTTCATTAAGTAGCTTGTTTGTTTGGATTGGGAGCTATGACTTCCTTAGATTTAATGTGACAGGGTATACATCCTCCCTGCCTCGCTTCTAGGATGTCCTGCCTGGTTCAGTCTTAATTCTTTTTGAGCATCTCAGAGAAATTCTCTTTTAGTTTCATGTTTGAATAGTAGCTCTTTACTGTGGAGCAGCCATTCTTCTGCTGTCCCAAGCACTAATTCTGTACAAGCAGCAGTGGTGGAACCTCCTAGCAAAGGATCTGCTTGATAAGTTATGAATAGGTGAATATCAAGAAATAGATAATGACTCTTTACACTTTTGTTTGGCATCAGAAAATGTAGTGTGTTTTATTACTATTTGTTTCAAATCTCTGCTCCTTAACTGTCTTTAGCCAGGGGATTTTTTTTCCATATGCTTGAGGCATAAACATAGCACAAGTGTCTTCATCTTGAAGAAAACTAGAAACCAAACCTTCATTCATAAAAACTCATAGAAAATAAACTCCTCAGTGAGAAAGTGAGTTCAAAATGTCAAGTTGTCTTTAGTTTTCTAAAAAAAAACAATCTTATTCATTAAATTATTGCTGGTTGTTGTCATTTTTTTACCATTGTGATCCTARCAACTGTTGGCCTCGATGCTCTGCAGTTGTACCCTGGAAGGCAAACATGTTCTCAAAGGTCTTTCACCGTACTACCTGATGCTACTGATATGTAAATAATTTACTTTGTGCAAATATTTCTTTGAAGTTCCATGAAAACACTTCTATTCATAACACTGCTCATATAGGGGCCAGCTCTAGCTATTTGTTAGGGTAGGTGGGATCACCAATTACAGCCCTCCTCTGTTAACTTCCTAAATCTTTTGTAAAATACTAAAAGAATGAAATTAATCACCCTTGAGAATTTTAACAGGAAACAATTACTACTGGCAAATAATGCATGTTTCACATTTACAAATTCTCATTTTTTTGACACATGTAGCTTCTTGGTACACCTTTAAGTATATAAGCGAGGGGTCTTTCTAAGTGTTTTAGATATGATTTGGAAGAAAGAAGTCAGGTCTGAACAGATACACTGATCTTTTATTGCTAACTATGGACACTTAAATTGAGCTCTACATATGCACAAAGACCGACCCCTATGATGTGTGATTAAGTCATGGATTATAGGCGTAACATAGAGGTTCGTGTAAGAAAGAGAAATTTTGCCTTTGCAGCTTGCACAAATATTCGTCTTCACCCAGTGAATTTGCTCTTCATCTAGTGTAATTCACATGCATTATTATGCATTATTATCTGTAAATAGCAATACCTCTTCTAGAAAGAACTTCTAATTTTTGGAACCTTACTAAGTATTCACAACATTTTTCCTTTTTTCCTGGTGGCAGTTAAATATTTTCTAAGTCTTTGCAGCTGGTGATTAAAGACAAAGCAAATATCATGGAATGGAGTATTAAACCTTGAAAGCAGTATAAACAATAATATTATACACAGTGCTTTTAAACACTACAAAGATTTTTCAAAAATATATTACTTTTATGCTTGTGCTTCTTTACGTCCAGAGGCTGAGTAATGGATTAGTGGAAATAAAAAGGTGAACAAGCCTTTAAAAAAATCAAAGCTATGCAAAAAAACTGGATAATATAGTTGTTTTACTGAAGTTAATAAACCCCACCTTCTGAAACAAATATCCTCAAGCCATTTGTTTAAACAAGCATTGAGCTTAGCAGTACTACACCATAACATGATACTCCAAATTAAACTTTTGCATCTCAAGTGACCTTTATAGCAGTTTTACAGTTCATAAATTCTTTACAATAGTGCTCTGTGGAGTAGTTTTAATAAATCTTGATTGTGCCGTAAATGTTGTAGCATATACTTGAAATGGCATTTCCAGTCCTAACAAACACAAGTACAGGAATGATTCTCTATTCCATATGGAGAATTTTGCTTCAGTATTCATGAAATACTAGAGAATATTCTGGTAATGAGTGGAAAAATGCCATAGGTAACCCATTGCTATCACAGAAGAAAACTAGGAAATATCAAAATTATATAATTTGCATATCTATCAAGGTG
This sequence comes from Apteryx rowi, assembly GCF_003343035.1. Classification (NCBI taxonomy): domain Eukaryota; kingdom Metazoa; phylum Chordata; class Aves; order Apterygiformes; family Apterygidae; genus Apteryx; species Apteryx rowi. The sequence continues at coordinate 652,761 of NW_020449908.1, forward strand.
GATTGAGAAAATACCAACTCCTCATACAGCAATGGGAAAACCTTATTCAGTTTGCAGGGTTCCCAAAGTACTCAGTGTAGCTGGATAGAAAAGATTTTGTTCTCCATTTTTTTTAAAAACTTGATTTTTTTGGACAAGTGTCAGATCCACAGAACTGTAAACTGTGTGGTCTTTTTAAAACTCCCCCAAACACTGGGTTAACTATGCTTAGTTTAAGTATGTCTGCTTAGTCTCATTTCTTTGTTTAATTTGATTCAATTTTTTTGAAAAAAAAATAAGTTTAATGCTGTACTGAAAGCTTTCTAGTAACAAATTAAAAAAAATTGTTGTGATGTCAAAATATTTTTCCACCTGTATTTTTTCCTTCCTTTATTCCAGCTATTTATTCACTTTCTGACATGGTCCTCCTTAATAGATTTTCACATAATTTGGTTACATTTGATGAAACAAACATTGCCTATGAACCATGATTCTGAAACAACCATCAGATCCTCTATCTTAACATCTTCTCTCCCTTTCAAAATTCAAAGAGAAATATGTTTTCTCATTCTTGTATATATCATTTAGTTTCTTGTTTATGTCTCTAAAAACCTTTTCCATTCCTCATAATTTTCACAATTTTCTTTTCTTGGTCTCAGTCCAACTTTTTATCCTCATAGCATGTTTTTTCTTTCTGCCTCTTTTTTTCAGTTGTGAGAACAAGAATAAATCCTGTTCTTTTTCCCTCATATAGTCTGATAAAAATATTTCTACTCATAATATTAAAGTAGTTGAAAATAAAAGTTTTCAAACTTCACCTTCCTCTGTAGATTTTGCTATTGAAAATAAGCCAAACTTTTTTTTTCAAAAAAACCCATTTCATTGAATATTAAAATATGAATTTTAAAGATAGAACTCTAAGCACTTTTATAGTTTTTACACATTTTAAGGATCCCATTCATAAAAAATGCACAAGTTAATGATGAATTAGTTAACAGATAGCTACTGCCATGGATGTTCTTTCCCTAAAATAAGCAAAACCTATAGGGTCTGCAAAGCAGTTTGTGCTGTTCAAGGAATGCACAGTGTGACTTAGATGAAGTGTAATGACTGATCTATTAGTTTGCCTATAAATAATGAGCAATAGGTGTGGTATTTTACAGTGAAATAGAAATGGTATATCAGGTAGGCAGACACAATCAAACTGAGATTGTAAATGTTCAGGTCTGGAATAAATGATTAAAACAGAAAATCCTTAAGTGAAAAATCATTATAAATGGTCTCTTAAGAAAATGTATAAYATAATATTGATGAATCTGGGTCACAGACCCATTATTAGCATGAGAGTCATTGTTTTTTAGCAGTAGTTAAAAGCTGAACTGCAAAGACAATTTAATAATGAATGGCAGATTCCAAAGCTGGTCCTTTCCTCCTTAGGATGGAAATAGGTAGATCAATGTATCTCTGAGCAATTTAAAGCAGACAGAGGTTATTAGTCTCTATAATTGCCCGAACCTGTGATAAGTACTTAAAGCAAACAGTCATCTCTTGCAACATATGGTATCTGCAAGTTATACCACAGTGTGAGGAGTGGGTGTTGATTTAGGATATTGTTTTGATGATTTTGCCTATAATTATAGAGTGCTACTTTTTTTCCATCTGCTTTAACACTTTACATTTACTCTGTTAACAGCTAAATTCATCTGCAACACAGACAACAGAAAATAATGTTTAGCAAAAGTGATATAATCAATCTATCTTTGATTTGTTCTCTAGATGTATTTTGCGTTTACTGGGGATTTCAGGGGGAGTCTTTCATAATAGAAAGTTTCTGCTGCCAAACTTTTCCCCTAGGTTATGCTGAGTAGAATTTTAAAGTATATCTTGCTTAGAATTAAATATGTTAAACATAGCCCTGTAAAGATGTCAACACATTGATCTTAAAGCATCTGATTTATACTTTGTGAGACAAAGATTTTCTTGGCTTCAGAAGATAAGCTAGAGAAAAATTTTAAACTATTTCAACATTTTTTGTTTTCCTTATTTAGTTGATAATGGTTCGGGAAAAGCTCAAGAGAGATTGCATTCCAAATGTGGTAGGACCTATAGAAAGAGGTATTGGAAATCATTTATGTCCTCAAATAGGCAAGGCAAAAGGGAGAATGGAGGCATGCAAAAGCAATTTTTTTTTTCACGAACTATGAGTATCACCAGGACTTTGTGCTTTAATCAGGGCAAAAACTAGCCAAATGGAGATTAAGAATCATACCTATGCAGTGATCAAGCTTGTTGACCAAAACTCTCTCTCCAGAGCTCAGACTCTGAGATGTATACTCCTGTATAAATTAGCATTTTCATTTTATATCTTTTATTCCATATCTTTCTTTTTTTCTTTCTTTTTTGCTGTCATTTCATATCTTCTAATTACTACGACAAAAAGATGCAATCCTGTTCATTCAACATTGAACAGAGCATTGCTGGTTATAAATCAGAGAAACAATCTAGTCAATACATTTGTGCTTGCTCTAATTTTCCTTTGTTTCACCCATTCCTCCTTTTCATGACAGTTTTTGYCTGCTCTTTCCCCTCCATGTTTTCCTTTCTTGCCATCTGTCTTTTTGCTTTCTTTCTCTGCAGACTCCATGTTGTGTGGTCTCTCTGTTCCCACTATTTTCCAATTATTTCCCAGAACTATAAGGACTTCTTTTATTTATATATATGGTATCCCTGATTATGGCAGCTTTTTCACCCTTGTCTTTCATCCCATTGTTGCCATTACCTCTACAAATAAAGTATTCTCAAACAAATAGTCATTCTAGACATCACCATAATTTTTTTTTTAAAGCTATTAGAAGACAGACTCTGGGTTAATATAAATACATTGTCTGACACAAAAAAGTACCTCAGATCATTCAATCTGATAGCCTGTGCACCACAGGCTTTTTGCTCACTCATCCTTCAATGGGAACCAACAAGATATGATTGACCAAGAATAATTTCTAAAAAGGCATACAGTCCAACCTGGAAGACATCAAGAAATGGACACTTTATGTCTTCTATCAGTACTTCTTTGAGTTTTTGTTTTGAATACTAGGAATGTATATGAATTGCTGAGAAGAAGGGAAAATGATCTCTTCCTCAACTGATTTTCAGACTTTGGAATAAAGTTGAGGCATGAATTAAGTTTGAGAGAAACAAGAGCTCTCAATATTAAGGTCTTGATCTTGCAAAGATGTAGCATATGATTAATGTAATATGTACATGTCATCATGTTGAAGCCAGTGAATCTATGCCTATGTACAGAATTAAGCACAGACACCAGTCTTGTGAAGACTTATGTGTAAGAGCTGAAGGAACTTAAGAGCAGGAAATTCTGAGGCCTCTATAAAGTGAACTATTAAGAATTGTCTCCTTCGAGGGAACTGAAGTGTTTACATATTGCTACTCCCCGAACTAGAAAAAACACAAAGCCTCAATTCTCTTTAAGCTCTTAAAGTTTAGAATTGTTTAGATTTCCATAAAAGAAGCAAGGCTGGACCACCCTTCTTGCTTAGCAAAAGTAACTTCTGTACATAAATCTGACAGACATTGAAACACAAGTTATTCTTCAGAGAATGTCAAATTATGGAGTCAAACAAAAACAGCTTCTAAATTAGGAAATGTTTCTGCCAACTTTTAAAATATGGCAGAAGGAACATTTCATAAGCCTAGCGTTACATTTTTCGGTCTGTGCAATATCCTAGCTGATCATAAAAAAGAGCTATATACAGTTGCTATCCAGAAGCTTAGTAACTTTTTGAGAAAGCTAGATTCTATTATAACCTACTCAGTGGAAAAACATGTGACTGAGATCAGAATATCTGGAACAAAACCACCATAAAAAAGACACTTTTGGATGCAAAAGTGGGCCTTATAACTGCTAGTGTATTACTCAGCTCCCTAGTCAACTCTATTCCTATTAAATATTCCATATTCTATAATCCTACTAAGTCATAGTCTATATTCCTAATACGATTTAAATTAATCTTGCAACACAAAGCTTAATATTCAGTGACCGTATCAAAAATCTAGACCATTTCATGAGCCATCAATAACAGCATTGGGCTTCTGAAATTTATTTCCTGACAGGAAGAAGCCCCAAAATATTTGATTTGTTTTGAAATATCTCTTTTAAAGTGAAAATACATGAAGACTGTGTTGGAAAGTAGTGCCAGTTTCCTGTCAATTCATTGATTGTGAAGTGTCATCGAAAGTAAAGCTTGAGTATACTAAAAATTAAATGAAAATTCCTTGCTATTTATGGCTACTTATGGAACTATTTCCAGAATCATCTAAGGTATCTCAGAGTTAGGAACACCCATTAAAATGTGTATTTAGAAATGTTAATGTTGCCAATATTGTTCTCTGTGAATACTTTTTGCAAACAAAAGCAAAACTCCAGTAATATCATAGCAGAGTTTTGTATGAAAAGTCATGCTGACTGAATACCACCCACAGATTGGATAACATCCAGTTAAGTCATCCTCTTCTCATTTATAACCATCACTCATATAATAATACACATTCCAAAACAGACGCAAAGATTTATAGCAAAACTAGATCACCTACAATAATATGTTTTAGTTTTAAATATAAGCTGTGCTAAGCCTGAGTGACAGTCTGTTTTTATTGCCTAATAATCCAGAAATTGAAATGTTCAGAGTGGTAAATTTTACCTGACTAATAATAAATGATTGTTCCACTTCATATGGAAAAATGTTTTGGAGCAGGTTGTTCTGAACTTATTTATCTGCTTGGTAACAGAAATAGGCTTAATATACCACCAGCAGAGAAATAGCTCAAGGAAGAGTCAGCTACATGTTAGCGTAGAAATGTACTCAAACACTATGAAAATAGCTTTCTGAAAAGCAATGCCAACTCCAGTAAAAGGAGGAAGAAAGTAAGGTCCGCTTCCAGTCTAGCTTTCTCCTTCTTATCTTTATGTTGTAAAAAGGATCCAGCGTTCTGACCCTAAGAGACTATTTATTGTTTTTTTTTAATCATTCTGGCTTTCTTCAAATCCAGGAAAGCTCTGTGGTATTTACTCTAAAATACTCCCTTGGATTATTTCAGTGGCCTTGGGAATCCAGCTGATTCAGAGTCCTGCTAAGCGCAACATTTGGGCAAGAATACAGCATTGCCATTTCTCCTTTCCAGAAAAATTGGCATTTCTCTGCCAATTCTTCTTCAATTGGACAGGTGAACAGCTAGCACTAGGCTCTGCTATTTTTGTTTGATTCCTTCTAAATTATTTGTTGCCTGTGTCTCAATGACCACTTCTTTATTCCTCTCCAAAGGAAATGGAAACTAGAAGCTATGCTAATCCCAGAGTCAGAAAGAATTGAGCAAGGAGGGTGAGGAATTAAGATAGATTCTTACTCTGAGTAATATTTTTTTAAATGCCAGGTATGAAAGAAAGGGATGGGAGATAATTTAAGATTTTTAGCTTCTAAAAAGCAAAACAAAATACGAATGGCTTTCCCACTACTTTTTAGCGATACTTGAGTATATTGCCTATAAATATGGTAATTTGAGCAAACTAAACTTCCCAAGTACTTCAATGTTGTTCTTGTGAGTATTATTTTAGACCTCAGTGCCACTGATGAAGATAGTCAAGCTTTGCATATAGATCCAAATTGTTATTCAATTTACACTTTCATATTCCAACATACACCCTGTGCCAGAACACTGGTGTGAATGCTGAGTATTATATAATGAATAAAGAAAACCTTAGATCTTTAATGTCCCAACAGTAAGAATAAAGAACTAAAATATAAAATAAAAACATAAAATAAAAAACAAATTCTGTGAAGAAGCAGATGTCAGAAAACATTTATTTAAAATTCACCAGCTTCTTTCATCATTTTTATTTTAAAGTGGAAGTTTCTCTCATGGGAACAATATACTGAAAAGCTAACTCCTACCTTCCTAACTTAAACTGGGAGACAAAAAACCATGAACAGCAACAGAAAAGTCAATTACCTATGAATAATTTCATTTATGTATAGATGTTCCATTGGAGAATGAGGTTACATAACTCTCTAGGAAATCTGTCCGAATTTGACATGCATTGCAAAATACATGCTATATCCTTCACTGCATGATAAAATTTGCAAAAGCACATTGGAGCTAAACATAAATATTATATTGCTATATTTCAACTGGGCACTCCATATTCATTGTGACAGCTTCCCATGTATGAGAACAGTTACCAATTCTATTTCAAGTCTTGTTTCTCTTCTTTGCAAAAGACAAACTGACTTCTGTAAGGGCTAAGTACTGCAACAGAGTACTGCAGCAAATTTCCAAAACTAAACTCCTCCAAGGACAGTCTCCATTCAGAGCTCAGCCGTGTATACTTATAGGGAGCTGAGAGCAGGCCTCTTTTTAGTTAATGGATTATCAGGTTATAAAACATGCTACTGTGGATTCGTATGCAGAGAACAAATAGACTTGAGCTTATTTCTGTTGCAGTCTTTTTGGGGTGAAAGGCTGGCTGCAGTGGAAGAGCTTCTATCATGTTAAACATGATAATGGTCTATAAAGAGTGCTGCACATAGGAAAGGGATAAACTGCTTTCCATATCTAGAATCGCTGTGACAAGAAATAAATTGAAGCAGGGAAGATTTAGACTGAAATACTTTGGAGGACTTTCTATCTTTAAGGACTATATTGCTTTGGGAGACTGAAAACACCACGTCTTGATGTTAGGCAGTATCTGTCAAGCATGGACAAGGTGCACTTGATTTTGGCTTGAGAAAAGAAATGGTGTAGATAATCTTGTCACATTGCTGCCAGCTGGGTGTTCTATTATTCTTGGTGACTAGACATTAGAAAGAAATCACATGTGATTTATCTGCTTGCTAATGGATGCACTAGTTTCTTTACATTTTAGTGATTAATTGTCCTAATGCAAAGTTCCCAAAACTTTATACTGGAGTTGGTGAAACTTTTGCACAACTAAGGAGCTGGTAGAATCTGATATCCAAACCCAATTTCAAGCAACTTTCAGCCAAAATGTTTAAAATACAAGTTTTCTAAGTTTCTTAAACACATTCACTTCAAAAAAAAATATTTTTTTGTGGATATGTGCAATAAATCCCTCTTTAGCAAGTGAAGTTCTAATTTATGTTTCATAACATAAATTACATATGTATACATATTAAAAAAATTTTTTTTGAATATTTATGGAACACTACCATCACTATAGATAAAGGTATCTCAAGAGATTGACGTTAACAAACATGTACAAGTAAGCTAAAATACTGTAGCTCATTTGTGACTGATCAGACAAGCTTGTTGACTTGAGATGGGACAAGAATAGGATGTGCTTTCTTTCTAAATAAGGTCTTGCAATGGTGTCTCTCCTTTTGTAAAGTATTATAATTTTTAAGAGTCTTTGGGTCATTTTCTGATATAAGAAAGCTCAGTTTCATGTTCATCATTTGTAGAACTAGCATAATATCATAGCTTCCATAAAATCAACCTGCTTTTAACTGGATTATTAATTTGCAAAAGGGAGGACATGATCCAACAAGCAAATTAAACAAAGAGGGAAACCTAAGTAATTCAAGCAGGGCGGGAGGGCAGAAATGAGTGATAATTCAAATTTGCAAGACAAATTCATGGCAGATGATAACCGAAGGTCACAGTAACCTTGCAGAATATTACATAGGTGAATTTAAATTAGCAGAGCACTGTTCATGAAATGTTTCACTACTGCAGCAGACAGTCTCTCTCAAACAGTGGGAACGTTCCACTTTTTTTTTTTTTCTGAAAAATATTTCTATGGATAATTCAAGGCAAACTCAAACATTTTCTGTACTTAGATTCTGTTTAGTCCACCTTGCAATGTTGGGAGAACACCACAATTCTGTTTTGTGTCCAAATTTTGATCTTCATTTTTTTTAACTTCTGGGCTTGATTGGCTCATACAAAACAAATCTTTTATTACTGTACATTAATTCCTAGTTCTCATAATTAAGAAAATCTGATACCGAACTTCATTGATTTTAACTGTAATTCAAGCATTAATTGAAAGGAAGTGTAGCTCTGGAGAAGTTTGTACTTTCCAGCAAGGAAACTGGTGGAGTTTTGCAGTTGACTTTAGTCATGTCAAGATTATACCCTGTTTCTGTCACCCATCTGAAACAAGAGCCTGGTTTTCAAGGGTCGTATCCGGAAGAATCTATTAATGTCTGTGAGATGCTCACACTGATACAAAGTCAAAGGTTGTAGAACTATATACATAGATTCTAGCTTGCAAGATGAATTTCTCTCTACTTAAAATCTAAAAACTCAGGGCATACACCTTGGTCTGTGACAAAAGTTTATTATTCTGAAGATTTGCCAGAGTCTTATGAGTTTAATCTTCTACGAAAGAGTATGTCTAAAAATCCTGTTATTAAAGTAACTGTATAATTTGAAAAAGATGATATTTGCCCAATGGAAAAGTATTTTAAGTGATACATTTTATGTCATTTATTACTTTTCTCTAATTTCTAATGAGTTTAAGAAATGAAAAAATAATCTGAAATAACTGGAAATCAACAACTTAAAAATTTCAGTTATGTTATGTGATGGAGGAATGGTTATGGGAATGGTTAAGTGAGAGAGGGCATGCTCTGATTGGGATGAGCAATCCCGTCTTTGGGGTAGAGGAAGGAATCTAGGCCAAGGCAAGCGAGCCTGCTGAAGGCGGCCTTATCTAGGCCAAGGCAAGCGAGCCTGCTGAAGCCTGCTGAAAGTGGCCGTATAGTGGCCTTGAGCACTACAAAGGAAGGCATTCACAAAACTGGTAAACAAGTCTGGACGGAACTAGGTTCCAGAAAAGTCGACGGAGCGTGGACAGCAACCTTGCACCAATCATGTATCCGCTTTATGCGCGTGGACAGAAACTGTAGCCAATCATGTAACTATTGCTAGCGCATGCGTATTGCTTATCCATATATATACTTTGTGTAAGCTCTAATAAAGGGAGAATGACCATACTCATATTGAGACTCCGTCGTTACTCCGGGCCCGCCTCCCACTCCGGCATCCTCCGACAGTTATGCCACCGAGAAAATTAAAAGGAAGAAAAAATAGGTTAAGATTTTGAGTGCATTCATTTATTAATTAAAAGAACTACATAACAAAGAATGTAATTCTTTGAGCTTGTAAGATTGTTCTGGCTAAAAATAATAATAATTTAAAACATTTCCAGTGCCTCCTATTCCTATTTGGGCTATAAGACCAGCCTGTCTTCTGAAAGAATACCTCATAAATGTTTACAACAATAAAATAAAGGCAAAATGACCATATATTTCTGATCTTTACAAAAAAACCCTGTTACAGAAAAAGTGAAATATTTCAGTGGTTTTGAATTGACTCTTGTTATCCTTTGGGAATCAGGGCACCAACAGAGGGGCATATGCAGAAATTCAGAGAGAAGTCCTTTAGGATGATAATACTGTGAAGACAATTCCTATATAAAAAGCTTTGAAACAGGCAACACCATTAGACACTAGTTTGCTTCTGAGTATAGCCTAAGGTTTTCAGTTAGCAGATGATAAACTTCCATTTCCCACTGTCTCTGTGTTAAATCAATCACTTTACTGTCTCCCACAGTATAGCTTTATAGCTATGCCTCTGTATACATTTGGCACTCTGTACCAAATGTAACTGTCCTCAGCTCAGGAAAACAGAGCAAGACTGTGCCAGCGTACTGGAGAAGGTAAGCCTGCTTGTACGAGGAACTGAAAGGGAGAAATACTTATTTGTCTCCACCATGTATTTCTGAAGAGAAGCCTAATGACGCCTTTTGAGAGAAAAAGATTAACTCACTGGTCAGTTTGTGCCTGATTAAACTTGAAGTTTTTAGAGGTAAGGGGGAATGAGGACTGCATCACCACATCTGCACTGGTTTCACGTTGCTGGACTGCAAAAAACGTCGTACGAGGCAAGTAATAATTAGCTGGTAATCCTCATTCAGCAGGGACTGTCTTGTTGCTATCTATCCGGTGCAAGTATCACTATGGGGTTTCTGAAGACTTTCCTTGCATAAAATTGCCCTAGTTATCGCACACTCAATTTTAAGCCTAATTTTTTTGACTATAGGTACTGACTTTACATCCTACACAAAAACATAGTCTTAAATTATTATTCTCTTCTTTTTATCCAGTCACAGAGAGAATGATTAGATAAATAAATCAATGTCTGATAATGTCCTGAAGGCTCGGGGAATTTCTGGTGGGTTTTAGAATATCCTTTTGAAATAATGCTCTGATTGTACATAGAAATGTCAGCCTGGGTAAATTATCCAGATAAAAGTGACTGATAGATGTTCTGATAGTCATTCTTGAGGTCACCTTGAAAACGGGGCTAAGAACAGGCTACAGTCTCAATCTCTCACTAAAAGCTAAGAACTGAAGAGTTTTAGTCCATCCTTTCCTTTTTTTGTTCTTGGTTTTGTTTTTTTAAAGGAAAGCACTTAAGGGTGGATTTTGACTACAGCATATCTCATCCTATAAGAAATTGATAAATTCTGCTTATCTAATTTAACCGTAGGCCTATCAAGTCACACAGCATTGCTGCCTCAGGGAGCATGGTAAAAGCAGTAGGACTCTGTAAAGTACCTCAAATCTGCCAATTAAAAGGTATCAGAACTACGTATTAAAAGGTGTAAAACACGATGGACAACAACACAAAGACTATTGGAGTCAGACAAATGCAGACAACTTATCATAAAGGTCAGAAATAAAAGCTTTAGCTGCCCAGCTGTGTAAACTGGGGGATCCAGGCCCACTCTTGCATGCCTGCGTGGCACCCGTCCTACTGTGGATTTGTCAAAACGCAGGCCAAGCCAACCTGTCATTCTAATCCGCCAAATATTAAGCTGATGGAGAAAAAAACCACCAAAACCTTAGTGTTTCTACTGAAGTATCATTATCACATTACTGCCTCTTTCACTTACTTCAAAAAATGCTGCCAATGGAGCTGAAATTTTCCTCCTCCCTTCTGTTTTCCATGGCAAATACGCGATCTGAAGTAATGTTGCAGCAAATCAGAGGGCTGTTTTTCTCATAAGGTTCTTCAGTCATGTAACAAATTACAGGGTAATTTTAACAAAGATTTGTATACTTTTAACTAATAAGCTATTTAAACACCCCTTGTTTTACTCTGTTCTGACCATAGATGCATCTTGTTTATATGGCTGTAAAAGGAAAACAGGAACATAATGTTTGACATATAGCCTTTGCACAGCTAGGCTGTGGATGTAAAAAGGCAGAGTTTTACATGTGTCTTACTCCTGCTTCCCAAGGATATCACTTCCATCAAGCCCTGAAAAGTAAACGTGAGGCAGTGCAAAAAAAGCTGACAAGTGTTACAAAGGCGAAGGTGACATTTCCTCATTGCGCCAAGGATATTCGTAGTATTCAGAATAACAGAAACAGAGGCCTAGATATGTCCAAAAGGTCATGTAGTCCACACTGGTACACTAAGACAGGATCAAGTATATTTAGACTGTTATCCCCAGATGTTCATAACCTGTGCTTTAAGCAAAAACAAAAATAAAACATTAAAAGCTTCAGACACTATTCACTTTTCTACTATGTCACTATCCTGGAGAAGGTTTTTTCTAGCATCCAGATTAAAGATATTTTTACACATTGAAAAGCTAAATTTAATTTGCTCTCTGGTTCTGTCTGTTCACTAAACAATCATCTGTTATATACCCAGTTATGTATCCTCTCCCCAGACTTTTCTATACTGCCTGAACTGGTTTCTCCAACCTTTACTCACTGATCACATCTTCCAAACCATTTACTTATTTTTATCTGAGTATCTTCAATTTGTTTACTCTGTCTAAAGAAGCACCAGTTCCTTTCTCCTTTGTTCACAAAGGCAGGTCTAAGAAAATCAAGTTAGTATGACATAATCAGCTCTTGGGAAATCCAAAAAAGCTGTTATCACCACCATCATCGTACTTATAGGTATTTTCAAATTCTACAATTCAGTTCAGGAAATGAACAATGTGTGTATTTATGGGAATGGAAACTAGGCTAACTATACTAGTATACTTTCCCATATCCTTCTTTTTTTTCAGTGCTTTCTTTAAAAAACACATTAGGTTTGCTGTTCCAAACATATTCTGGACATTGCAGACAAGTTTTAGAGGATAATTATGAGCAGATAGAGATCAGGAACTGACCAAAGTTATACATTCTAGAGTGAATTTCTTCAGTCTCAGGTGCATGCCAAACATCTTATTTTAATATTTTTTAAATGTTCTCTCCTCTGGCTTGCACCCTTACTCCCCGAGTCTGTTAATTATCTGGATCCAGAGAACTTTCACTGATAGCTTTTTGTATTGTTTTGTGTGTTTGTTTTTGTGAAGGCTGAAGCAGAGATGCTATCGAATACTTCAGTCTTTGAGCCCTTCAGAATTTTCTCCTTTTTTACTGGACTTAATGTTTTGATTTTCTCTTTATGCATTTAGGGAACCTTATCTTTTTTCCTTTTATGTTCCTGTGGTTTTCTGATCCTATCCCTACAAGGCTTGAGCTGCTCCTTTACTTCTGTACTGTACTTCTTTAAACATGTATTCTTCTATCCACTTTTTGTACGGTTCCTTTTAAATTTTCAGGTCACTGGAGAAATTGTGATTCCTCCACAATAATTTCTTACTATCCTGCCATTCCTTGCTTCATATACACATATGAAACAAGAAATGGCACCATAGTAATAATAATCTGCCACTATAAACTACCACTATACATTAAATACATTCTCTTTCAGTAACTCCCAACACTGCTGCAGTCCTTTGTCCTTTAAACTTTCTTCCCAACAGACTCTTTTCTCTACTCCTGTAGCAGGTGAAGTCTGACTTTCCCTCATCTCTTTATTTCCTGCTTTTATACCTTCATATACATATTGCTTACTCTTATTGCTTATGCTTTCCATAACTTTTCTCTAATATTTCACAATTTCATTTGCCCAATTTAACTTTTACTTTATATAGTCTATCATTTTTGTTAGTTGAAACTGAATCTCAAACCAGGAGCTTTCTTTACTTTCCAAGCATCATCACATCTGCCCCCAACACATTCAAAATATTCCATGGATTGACTGTGTCATCCTGCTTTGCTCTTAGGCATCCTGCACAATTATAATCTCCTTTTATTATCAAGTCTTTGATTTTTGGTATATTAATTGTCATTCCAGAAAAATCACCTTAACCCTCATGTCCTCTGGCCTATATGGAATACATGAGTTCATCTCTATATTTATTTTCCTTTTCTTTTTTTAAGTAGGGAATCTAACAAATCTCTCTCTCTCTCCTTCTCCTTTCCTTGAACCCATGAAAAGGTACATTCTTGATACATGGTATACCTCTCTCTCTTGTTGTCACATCTGTCATTTCTAAAGAGACTATGTCTATAACAATAATTCATTCTTGTTGTTTAGCTCACCAACTTTCTAGGATGCCAGTTTCATCAGTTTAGTCTGTACATTAACAGATATTGTGGTACCTGTGCAACAGCATCCCAAAGGTTGTACTCCTACTTGTCTCTTTCATGACTATCGTAGTTTTTGATTCTGCTTCCCCTAAATTTAGTTAGAGGAATAGGCTTTTGCTTTTTTTCCTATCACCTCTGAGATTTTGTCACTGGTCCTAATCAAGTCTGTTTTAAATCTCCTTCCCTACAAGCACTCAAAGATATTGTGCCTCTTCTTTTTTTACATGGACCTTAAATCTTTCTCTTCTCCTTTGTGGAATATCATTCCAGATACCAGAACACCTGTTTATACTCTTTATTCATCTGAAACATTCATCTTGAAGTCATCTGTCTCCATCTGCATCTAAGATCTTTATCAGGCAACACTATTGTTTCCAGTTGTGTTACTGTGCTGTCAGATGCTTGCAGCCTCTTTTATATGGCATAAGATTCAATACAGCAGTATCATTAGGGTCATGTAAATAAGTAGCACAGTGAAGTAAAAGAGAGGGACAGAGACACCTTGCTTGTCTTCCTGACATAGCCCACATTATGGGTGCAGGCAGGAGCACATTCCTGAAATGATGCATTGTCTGCATTTTAATCTAGTCAAGGACAGGACCCTCAAAAGACCTTTTTGGTAATGATTTTTGTTTGTAAAGGGTCTTCATATACCAGTACTGGCAAAGAGAGACCAAGGTGTAGTGTTCCTATTTTTGAGTGTTCCTCATGTGATCAGTTCTTTCTTTCAAGAAGAGGTAATAATAGAAATCTAAGAATAGAATGAGTCAGAAAAGAATTATAATATAACCTTGACATTCTTGCCTCTTCACTTCTCAGGAAATCACATGCTGATTGTACAGATTACTTAGTATTTTCTGCATGCCTTTATTTTGAGCTCCTTTTGGGAAGCAAGAGTCATTATCTCTCTGCTGTTGCAGGGATAGGCAGCTGACTCCCACCCTGGAAGCACTGGGTTAAGCAGACCCTCAGGAGAGGAAATACTTTGGAGTAAGGCAATTGTATGATTTATAGCATGACTTCAGCCTACATTCAATTTTTGCTTATCCCAGTATTTGGTCATTGGTCTTCTATAATGATATACTAGGTGCAATGTAACAGACAAGTGTGTGCCAAAAAGAGCATATTTAAAAAATACTTAATAGAATTTAACCACTTTCCTGCAGTTTTTCACCCAGTACCCAGCGCTAATGTATTCTGAGTGGTGAAGAATAAGAATTTTTCTTTTTTTTTGAAGTATAGTGTCTTGTTTTATTAGGTACTGTATTTGGCAATATTTGCATTACTATTGTCATATGTTATAGACACTGTTAAAATAACATCAGCAAGCTTGGTACTACCATTTCAAAAGCCCCATTTTTTTCAGATGTGCAACCCAATCAAAACAGTTTGCTTCAGGCTAAAAGTTCTTTTCTGTTCTCAACCCCAAAGTCTTTATTTTAGTCAATTAAAACAAAAGACCTAAATCATCCATTTAGCTTTTTAATGTTTGTTTATTAACCACGCAGAACTAGAGCTAAAATATACTGTTTTGTTTGAAGCTTTCTCGATTTTCCATAGACCAGTAAAATAGGCAAAACAAGAAAATGGCTCAAATGAATAATTACAAGAATCAGCAATTATTTAAACATTTGCCATATTTATCATTTATTATCACTTGGAAATTGGACTATTCTGCATGGAGGCTGATTTTTTTAATATATAACCATACTGCTATTCACTATAATTTTGATGATATCGTTTGATCCCATACACGAACCCACCTTTCTAGGTTGTATTTCAGAAGTTGTTATGGCTGACTAAAAGTGTATTGTGCAGTTAAAGGTAGTATTCATGAGCTAGACCATGGAAGCAGCCATTCAGGAGCAGAGCCCCTCACCTCCAGCCATACACTTGAGGCTCTTACAGAGTCTGTATAACCTATACATTGACTGTAGAGGTTAATCCTAATTGCCTGGTGCCATGAGAGTGGCAGAGCAACCCCACAGAGCAGTATCTAGGGTAGGGTTTACTTCTGTTGCTCACCCTATTATCTGCTCACAGAGAAACCTCCTGCTCCATATGAGTGGCAGAATCTGGTTCCTAATTGCTACTAATTCCTTAGCTTGTGCTAGTTGTTGTGCTAGTTTTAATCTTGATGCAGTCAACATTAATGCCAATATTATATGTATTATAAAATATCCACTATAATTCCTCTTTAATTAGCATCCTATTATCTTAAATTGCTTCAACAACTGTTTTTTTCTTTTTTCCAAAGCTTCTCCAGTCTATTAGTAATACCCTTTTTGTAAAACTGCCTAAGTATTTTACCACCGGTTGACTCTGCTGCAGTTTTTTACTTCGTCTTTTAATAGCTTATTGAAAAGGAAGAGAAAAGCACAGTGAGCTCTTGGTAGCGTTCAGTAGAATCAGTGTTAGTGTTCTCAGGGTCTTCCTTTCTCTGGAGCACAATGGTTGAGCTAAGTCTTGCAGTGAAGAGCAAACCTACTGGGCTAATGGCAATAAACTTGCAAGCAGCGAGAGACTTGTTCACTCAAGTTCAACAGAAATGTGAATAGTTCTTTGCAGCTCTAATTAGGACCCTTGTTGTGAATAAACAATTAAATTTCAGACTGGCTATTCAGATAAAGAGATTAAGCTGAAAATATACCCTTCACATTTATAGGGAAATACACAGTCTTGCATTTCTCTTGATTTACCAGCATAGAGTGAGCTTCATCTGGAATACCTTTAAATGTGCCTATGTGAGACAAAAAGAGACACAGCTGAAATATTGCACACTGTCTATAATGAGTCTCTCTGGCAATGATACAGCCAGAGAACATTTCTCTTTCCTTTATGACTATAATTATATTTAATGAATAGGTGAAAGCTGGCATTTTGTCCTTAAGAAGGATATTCTTTAGGCTTTGGAAAATGCACATTATTGTGCATCAATAAAAATAAAAACAATGTCATCATTTCAGTTGGTGGATTGTCTGTTCTGACCCCCTCGCCTCAATTATTGCATGGATGGCTGAGTGCAAACTGAAACATGGGACATACATATTTGTGCTTTAAGAACTATTACTGAGATGGATGGGAATGTTTAATTCTAGTAATCTAATCACCTGAAGCAGACACCTCGGACTCACATATTTCCTGAGGCTTTAAAATCTATGAAATACCTTCGGCTAAAACAACCAAGCTGTTTGAAGTTTCACTGTGTCCCAAGGCTAACCCCCCTTCAAATTTTTTTTCCCTTCACATTAATATTTCAGCATTTTTAATGTGTTTAGAAATCTTTTTAGGGGTTTTATAAATATTACTGCTTTCTGACAAATCTCATATCGACAAAGCAGTATATTTCAGAAAAGCACTGCAGAATGTAAGCTCAGGGATGTCCAGAAAAAAAAATCAAACTGGTGACTAATTTTGGATGTTTTTTAAATATGCAGCAGCAAATATTTCTTAGTATTTTCCAGAACAGGATTTTGTATGTTCTTTTGTTTAGAGGACAAAATGTGCTCTGCACCAGAATAAAAGTTAATTGATTGCCTGGGGTTTGCTAAAAATTGAGAGGGAGAATGGAATTTCTTAGGTGGCAAGAAATGATTAGTAGGGATAGAGGAAAACCCGAAACAGGTCAACTGCTAGAGCTGTATGTTCTTCCAGATATGCTGATGTGCCCTTAGTTCTACTCTTCCCCACTTGTTCGTATGGAGGTCAGATGTTATGTTYCTGAAGAGTCTTCCAACCATTTTCTTCCATTCACTGAAAACAATTCAATTACAGTAACTTGCATGTTTTTTTCCTTCTGCACTGGCACATAGGCTAGATGAGACAGTGCATAAGTATTTGCACAAGTTTTCAAAATCTAGATTTCATGAATTTCAAGTGCAGAAAGAGTTATGATAACCTATCCTGAGTTTTTTCATTGCACCAGTAATCTAATTTCATCCAATAATTCATCTTAAAGGGTGACTGATAAGAGTAAAAACTCTCCTACTGAAATCATGATTGCCTACCTCCTAATCCTTTGCAACTTTTTTCTGCTCACCGGCCTCAACAATTTATAAATGTTATGGTGACAATAGCAATACATACTATATATAAACCATTTATCATGCCCTCATGAACTGTGGTTTAGGAATCACTCATGTTTTCAGGACCTGCACTGTTAGAACTTCAAGTATCATCTATATTTTCCATTCAATTTTATTTCCTCAAAATAAGGAATTTGGTACTGATATTGTCAGAAATAGAAGATGACATAATGACAAGCTAAAGACAGTGGACTTCAAGGCATTCATATGAAAAGAAAGAGCAGTTGGTAATATAGCTTAGTACCCTGAAAGTCTCAGTGGTACTAAAAGTTTACTGAGTGTCAGTGCAAATTAGAGGCATGTCCAAAATATCAGAACAAAGAGAACAATATATCTTTGTACAATTTAAAGAAATGTAAAAGGAATTTATTTTAGAAGTCACCTTTATAAAGTATCAAGGCAACTATGGAACAATTAAGAATAAAGCACCAACTAAAAGTGAAACAAAAATAGAAATGATTGTATGAATAGAATTATTTATCTTCATGTGCACAAACACTATGGTTTGTCATCTTTGCTACCATATTTCTTTATTATAGGGAGATATTCCATGGCGACTTTCTGCTGGAACATCTGCGGTATGAGGTCACTTTATGAGTCTCATATCAAATCAGTAGTGAAACTTTATTTTGCCACATGAATGTATGATTAAGTATTCACTATAATAACCCTGAAAATGGTACATGGATATGGCTTTCAAAGATCTCTGTACGTATTCTACGCTAAGTTAAGAGCAATCAACATACATTTTCAATAATATTTTCCCTTGGTGAACCTTGGTCCACATATGTATAGATTTTTTTCCCTGTATGATTAAAAAAGTAACCAAGTATGTCATTTTGTTTAAATTCTATAGGAGAGAAATTACACTATAAACCTTATTCTCTTTTATGAGCTTATCAAGTCAAACATTCAGGATAAAATGTTTTTATTCCTACAGTTAAATTTTTCTAATGTTTCTAATGAACTGCAGTTACTAATGATTTCATTATTTTATAGCATAAATTTCATTAAAATATTTACCTCATGAAGCACGTGCCACATAACTAATTGAATGTAGTGGACCGAATTAATTTCTGATTTAATTCCTTTGAAGCAGAAGGTATTGCATGAAGAATGATCTTTTAATACTGGCTGGAAGAACTTCCTTTCTCTTGACCAAAGTTTTTAAGTACTGTTTACAGCCATGTCATAATTCTTCCTATAAATCTGTGGAACTTCATCTTAGAGGTGAAGATCAATAGCTGACAACATGTGATGAAGAGATCCTCAATATACAACAATTTACAGAAAAGTCCCAGCTTACAGTGGACATTGTCACCATTAATCTCTAGTGCATGTCTTTGCAATTTCTCTTATTACATTTTTAATAACTTAATCTCAAAACCATCTGGTTTGTGCAGTACAGTATTATGATATATAGATAATGTCCCCTAAATCTGTGTGATCAGCAAACATCTTTGGCACGTTTACTTTTTTGTATCAAGAATGTTTGATGTAAATAATGTTAGATAAGGTGGTTAAAGGCTCATATCCAAGAGCACAAATAGCAGAGGCACGACAGAGGTGGGGGAACCTCAATAACCTAATCAGAGATCCCAGCTCCTCCCTGGAGCCTCCCTGGGCAGTCACAGGGACTGAGGGACACCCATCACCATGGGTCGATGGAAAAGCTCTCTGGAGCACCTTTCAGACTGAGGGGGGCTGCAGCCGATGGGGGTATGGGACTTATTATGGGATGCAGGGGAAAAGCATCTTGGGATTGTACAGGACTYATTATGGGATGTTTAGGGGAAGAACCAAATGCGGGGAAAGCGAGGGATCAAGGCAGTTTGGGGAGGACAAAACAGAGGAAATAAGAAAACAGAGGGATAAGGGGATAAAAGGAAGCGTGTAAACAGGTCACTGGTCCCTACCCCCTCTCTGGCCACGCCCTATGCCTGATCCCCACAGTGTCTCCTGTCTTCTCATTTAACTCCAATTCCAACTATTTTTCTGGGTGAGGGGACCCTATTCTGTGTGCGTGTGTGTACAGAAGTCTAAGTGTCAGCCGCTGGTGTGGGGACCATGGGTTGCAGGGGCCCATGCACCTGAGGTGCCGGAGAGAGCAGAGTGCATGCATGTTGTGTGGGTACCTATGTCAGTGTGTGATTGCTGGCAAACGTCACACTGGACTAGCCAGTGCTAGGAGGCTTGGGAGCCTAGTGCTGGAGCGGCCCTAAGTCTGGGCCACGTGTAGGGGAGAGCTGCCAGTCAGCTGGAGGGATCAGGAGGTCCAGGCCAGCAACTGGAGAGACTGTGGGACCTGGGGGTCAGCTACTGGTGAGGTCCTACGTCTGGACCAGCTACGGGGGAAACCCATTTGCATGCATGTGTGTGAGGCAACTGGGAGTCCAGGGGATCCAGGGGTCAGCTACTGGGCAGACTGGGTGTCTAAGGCCAGTTACTGAGGGAGTCCATAATGTGTGTGTGTGTGTGTGTGTGCGCGTGCATGTGTGTGTCTGACCACCAGCAACTGGAGGGGGGCTGCAGCCTCAGGGGCTTGTATGTCCAGGTGTCAGCAACTGGGGAGTGGGGATACTGGGAGCAGTTGCAGGTAGACTGAGTATCTAAGGCCAGCTACTGGAGGGGTTCATATAGTATATATATATATATTTATATATTGTCCCCTAGTGACTTTTGTCTTGATCAGCCAGAGGAGGGAACAAGATGAGGCTGTTGGTGCTGTTTGTGCTTCTGTGAGTGCTGTGTTTTCGGTCTGTGCTGATCTGTGTGGCCAGCCATGTGCATACATACGTGTGTAAGACCTGTGCATATGTGTGCCTGTGTACCTATTGGGAACACATGCTCAGCCTTGCTACCGGCTGGACCTAGGGACATGGAACTGYGGCAGCCTTGCCTCTGTTGGACTATTAGTTCCTAACATATAAGATTGAATTTGAGGGGAAAACAATAGTACTTTTTCTCCTTCTGCTTAAAGTCTTTCATAATTCTATGTTCTCCCTAGTCTTTCAACTCTTGTACCAGTCTTCATCTGAACAGTCTGCCCTGTAGTTCTTTAAAGAGGACCAGAGGGAATAACTGTGTAGTTATGTAACTATATAACTATGTGTATGTTAGGTTAGTCAGGGATAAATGGTGTACCAGGTCTACTAAATAAGGCTATCACCTTCATTTCACTTATTTCAAATTTAATTTGGAATAAATGAATGGTCCTCTTTGTAGTAGCTCTGTCATCTGGAGCCACAATCAGCTAACTTAAAGTGATGCCTTTGAAAGAAAGATTAAATCTAAAGAGTCAAAGGGCAATATAGACAATTTCTGTGTGTTGTCTATTTTTAATGTGGCTCCAATGCACTAGCCAGAACCACTGAGTTTCTCCAGCTTTTTCAGAATCGGATTACTATTAAGGATTACATAACTATGCTGTATTCTTACCTGGCCAGTAAATTTGAATTAAATATGGATTTCCTAAAAATGAAAAGTGGGGAATTAGTTTAGTTATTTCCTATTAAATAGTGGGAAAAAAGTCCAGCAAACATTCCTCAGTTATTTCTTGTGTTTCTATTTAGGATTAATCCAGCAGAAAAATCGCACAGATGATGCATTGCCCCCCCCACCCCCAACTCGCCTATTACTTAAAATAAGTGTCACTAAATCAGACAAATGCTGGCTCTGTGACTTATCAGACATTAACTGAACCCTTATGCTTTAGGAATGCTCTTGTGTCCATTTGTTCTGGGCACAACTCCATTTCGGAATTCATTTTTTCCTATTAAAAAAACCTAAAAAACTGCATTACAACCTAGCCATATAACTTAAATTTACATGTGATGGATGCTAAATGAAATCTGACTAATTATGAAGAACATGAGTTCAGCTGAAAAATAGTAACAGTGAAGAGACTAGTGAAGTGGAAACCCAGGAGGCATCTACAAAAAGTAAACCATACAGGTACCTGGGCACTATGAGAAGAACAAAGAAAATTGCCCAGGAAAAGTTTTTAGAAATGTGAGACAGCGCCCTGAATGTGTCTGAACAAAATGATTAAAAAATACATACATATGCTCCCTCCTACCCAGCACCTCTCTCTTCTCTGTCCATCTCAGCATAGCCTGAATTTTCTCTACCTGTTCTTCCCGACAGTCTTTGTCTTTCCTTTCTGTTCCTTCATCACAGTACTTTCTTTTATTTCCCCTCTTCCTTCCTCAAGTGCAATTATTTAATCTATTATTTCTAATACTGTCTCTATAACTCCACTGAAGAAAAGGAAAAATAATATCTCAGAGTAGTTGCATTTTTGTACATGGATATTGCTGATCCAGGAAAAGAGCAAAAGAATAGGATTTTATTATGGGTTTGCACTAAGGTTTTAGCATAATTACAGTCAGGCTTTAAGTTAGTAGCACATTCTGAACATTTTGTACCTAACCAGTTGTTTTCATTTTTTGATATTAAAAGTTAATTAGAAAAGCGACCTATGTCAAAGTAGACAGGCAGAACATAGAAAAACATTACTAGAATTACAGAATAAGTCTTCTGCAGAGCTGTTCCGCCACCCTTATGGACCTGAATTTGTCTCCCTCATCTCTCAAGAATGAGAATAAAGTCATGAAAATTCCAATTTCATATACTCTGCTAAGAAGACCTGAGCCAACTATTATATTTGCTATTCTCCATTCGGGAAGTATCAACCCCRATTTGATGGATTTTTGTTAGAACATCTGAGCATATGATTACATATACAATGTACTGGATCTAATGAGGCTCATTCAGCACTTCAGAAAGCAATTATCCACTCCTTGATTGGCGTATACCCATCTTGTGTTATGAATCTAAAGCATCATTAGATGGTTTCCCAAAATGATGCACTTACATTCAGCTCTGCTAGAGTTATCCCAGACCAGAAAAATAATTTCTGTGTGCACCAATGCTGAGTGTTTTGGATGCGCACTTCCAAAGCAATGGAGGCTACCTCTAGGTTTATATGATTTGAAACGGCCTTATGCTTGACAAGTACCGGCAGAACCATTCCTTCACTACTGCTCTGCCTTTTTCTGTGCTTCTACATATAGACTAGCTCTTTCACCATAATTGACACAATTTGTTTTTGCAGGATGCAGACTACCTGCCTCTGAAGATACCCACAAAATTGAATATTAGCCTCCTGGGCAAAACCTAGCAATTCCTGCTAGCCAATACGGAATGCCAAAGCACAACTTTCTATATCTTAAATGGTACAACCAGACCATAGCATCTGGCAGATAACTTCTTCTACAACCATGACTTTTGTCATTCTAAAACCATTGCTAGAGGAGACAGATAGATCACTTCTGCATGTACYCTAACAGTGGACAACTGGATCACATCTCTTGGCTTTAATAGCTAAGCAAGAGCTTGTGGAATGGTCAGACCAGTAAGAGAAGCCAAGTAAAAGGCCTTATGAACATTACCAAAAGTCTCCTTTATCAACATCCAAGGATGACTTTTTCCTGAAAGTTTATGCCATGAATTTCTAAACTGCTATTCCTCAGGCACTGTGGTGAGCTAGATGAGAAAGAAAGAAAGCACTGAATCACACGGAAAGGTGAGTGACTACATCACTTTCTGTCTACTGTAATGTATCCATCTGAGGATACTATTGTGGACAAGTTCACCAGCATCCCATAGAATTACACTGCAGAAGATATCAACACATTTCTTATGGAAAAAAAATCATGTCTGAAATAGTATCATTCTTATTGTTTCTAATGTTGATCAGAAATCCTATCCAGAAAGGAAAGTGTTCTGTTATTAATTTCCTTGGTAGTCAACAATCAGAAAAGAAAGGAACTACATTTTCCCACAGGGGCAATGATCTTAAGGAAAAGATAAATACTGCTAGACAATCTCTATACTGTGAAGCCATGCCATGAAAGATGGAGTGGTCTTAATTTAGATTAAAATAGCAAAATGGACGAAGCATGTTAATAGCCCAGGGGAACCCTATAAATGGCTAAAAGGGATCTGTCTGTTGATCTTTATCTAGCTAAGATTAAAACATAAATTGCTTGCTATTTCTATCAATATTACCAGTGACTGTGCTGTCTAAAGTCCTGATAGTTTTACAGGATTCTTTGTTTTGTTGTCTGCTGATCTTTATTATCCTGTCATCTTTTACCACCTTCTCTAGGGATTTGACAAATTCCACTCAGATCATTGTAATCCTCCCCACTCCTTCCTATTGATACCCTGCCCAGAATTATTGTCCTTGAATCATTTCACTGGAGAATAGAGCGGCACCATTTGTCTTGGCATGAAGGACATCTCGTATATACTGTGGAGCTCCCTTAAAAATAATTTCCAGCCTCAGATTCACACTAAATATCCTTGCTCCTGGCAGATAAATCACACTTCTGTTCTTTGGATATGTGTAATGGCCAGCTTGTTGGCTTCTTCTGATAAAAATAAACGTGCTCTGGTGTTGCTAAGGTTCTTGTGTTCCCTTCTATCTGTTCCTCTTCCTTTCTGTCATTCATTTTGTTTCCAATTATCTCTGATTTACCATCACTGACATGATGCTTTCTGTGACCGTGTCCTTTTTTCTTTCTTTTGTCTGTGTCCTGAGGGCACCACCAGGCCTTACTTTCCTACCAGTCCAGCCTCCCTGGGGCTTCTCCCACCCTGCCCAGAGCTCAGCCCGTGTCCRTCAATCCCTCTGCAGTGATGCCGCAGTGGTGCTGGGCTCCAGCTCCTCCCTGCCTCCTGGAGGGGTAGCTTGGCTCCTGGATGGCCCCATGAATGTAACTTGTAGCTTGTCTCCCTTGTCATCCAGTTTCCGGCCCTTTTGCTCCTTATGGGGCTCTCTGGGGGCCCTTGGCCCTGGCTCATGGCTCACCATGCCGGGGGCTGTCGATGGACCCTGTTACCAGTCCTGGCTCTGGCAGACCAAAGCTTGCTCTCTCCCTCTGAGGTTGAAGTCCTTTGTACCTGTCCCTTGTGGTGATTTCTCAACTAGTTAGTTGTATGTAAGCTCTTTTGTCATAGGGGTATATGTGGCTTACTTATATGTGGCTTGTTTTCACACATTTTCTTAGCCATTCATTTGCTCTCTAGAGACTGATAAACTGATAAAAAAAAAATTCTGTTTTTAATAGAATTCATTGTGTCTTCTGTATTTTCATGAATTCATCATCCAATGGAGTTTAGAAAGAATGTTGAGCCTTAGGGGAAACAGATACAACTCATTAAAGCTTCAGTTACACATATGTTTACAAGGAGTTTTTCCACAGTGTAAATATATATTCATACAATAAAAGAAAAAAAAGCCCTTGTGTTTTGAGGAAAGGAAAATAAAACATACTGTAGAAAAGCGATCAAGAACTAGCTGAATGAATTACTGCATTAAAGAGGATATTAGAATTAAAGTAAAGGTGGAAAACAAGCTGTCTTGTAATTTTAGACAGACTACATGAACTCCACATGATACAAGAAATTAAGAAGGTCTTCAGTGCTATAAATAAAAAGGGTTAAGAGAAAGAACGGTAGTCTTTGTATGGTGATAGTAGGTGAGAGACTATACACCGAAGAAATAAAATGAGTTGTTTGCCTTGGATTTAAAGAAGAGCGGTAGTGCTGCAGGGGGAAAGCATAGAGAAACAGGTTCATAAGTGTTATCACACCAAAATGGAAAAAAAAACTAAGGTCATTGTGCCCAGCATGGCAGTGTTGTGCACAACACAGAATTGCTGCTCTAGACCTATGAGAGAACTGGTGCATTACACTGAAGTTGAATAAGAGTGGTTGTAAGTCAAACTGAAGGCTAAGTAAGCATAGTGCCCGTATTATAGAAAGGAAACCGCAAAGCTATTAATTTGTCTGGTAGCTAGGCAGGGCTGTAAAACAAATTTTGAAATAATTATTGACATGCAAGTTAATAGATGATCGGAGAAGTTTCAGCAGCAATTTATTAAATTTCAAATTAACTTGATATATTTGTATATGATTTTGGATATGAAAAAAAACATCTCTTTCTAAAAAGATAAAAAGACATTTTGTAGCTATAAGATACACTGGTACATTAATACATATGCTGACTTTTGTGAAATTACTCCTAAACTAGGAAAGATTGTCCTTAATACCAGTGAAAGGTAAGGCAGTGAGTATATCTAAACAGCTCAGGGTAAACCATCTGCAGTCATGAAGCTGTTTGTTTAGTAAGATGCCATACCTCAGCTAATATAACCTGCTTTTCATCAGGCTCATTAGCTTGGACCAACCTACAATAGCTATATGGTTCATGAAACAGAGTTGGCTCGCTCTGAACAGCTCAAGAACTATTGGAACACATTTATCAGTCGTTCGGGCATCTTTGCTTTGTTGTAATCAGAGTGAAAATAAAAATAGCTCTATTTTTAATTCTTAGCTTTCAAAGCAATCTATATTAAGGGTGAATTGCTCTAAATGAAACTGAGAAATAATGAGGTCAGGCTAGCTTAATTTTGAAGTGAGTTAAAGTTATTTCAACCAGTTTGAGTTTCAAATTTAGACCCTTATTCTTGATTGCAATGGTGTCAATGAAATGTAAAGTGGGCATAAAATGCTATATAAGAATAGAATCAGTTTACTTCTATTCTGCATTGCTATTAAAATAGGCACAAACACACCATTCAAAAACAAGACAGCATAACATGCAAGACAACAGAGCATTAAGCCTGCCGATTTTCATCCTTTTCCAGTGGACCACACCTAGGAGGCAGTTTGCATTTAGAAACGTTACAGAAAAGACTGTGGAAGGACAGCCTGTCTTCAGGAGCAGACATACTGCACGGCAAATGAGCTGGGTAGCCACTGAATTCAGAGAAAAGCATCTGTTTAAATACTGCTTCTCAGTGTAGTTTTATTGCATCTTTTCACCTTTGCAGAGAAGTTTTTTCTCCTGGGGAGACATCAGCAGTGGGCACTTGGTGTTCAGAATGCCAGCCAAGGCGTGCAATTTGAGAGTATAGTTTGAGAACTGATTTTTATTTTGTRCTTTTTGTGTCGTTTAACGGTTTTATAATATTTTTGCATATTTTGTTCCTCAGGGAATATAATGGAAGAAACCCTTCCCCCGCTTTACTGCTTTTTTTTAAAAAAAAGTAAATATAGAAAAATACATATTCATTTCCTCCTTGTCTCCACAACTTGGACACTGACAAGACCATAGATGAACTGGCATAAACTAGAATGAATGCATTTTGTTCTTCTAAAATGACCACCTAAATAACCTGATGTGGAATTTGACCAAAGTTATAATTTTAATTGAGGCACAAGGTACAAGTAGGATGCTGTACACTGCATAAGACACTGTGTTCAATGGCCTGAAACAGTCTCCCGAGCTTTTGAAATGAGATTGTTCTCTATACTGTTCTATTTATTGATTCAAAAATCTGAAAGTTAGTCCATCTAACTCTGACCTCAACTAGCCGAGTAAAGCATAATAAGAATCAGTAAATATAACATTGCACTTCAATTTAGAGATGGAAACAATCACCAAACATTCTTTCCTTCTAGCAACTAGCAAGCTATTGAGAATCCTCAACATGAATAATGGCAGAGAACATTTTTCTCTAGGATAAATATGGCATTTTGCTGTAGCTACAGGAAACAACAATATAAAAGGCAATAAGTAAAGATATTCTAAGGTAAATAGTACCTTTACCTATCCTCCATTGTCCTCATGCAGAGACAATCACCGAATGTGGAAACTCTGCCTTGTTCTCCCGTGCAGTTTGAGCAAGAAGAAAAGTATTGGGGAGCCCCTGCCTCGCAGCATAGCATAGCTACCTACAATAGTTATGACCCTAATTCCTCACAGTTCTCAGTGGACTCTTATGGGACATTGGAGTCAATCTGGTTGTGACTTTCTGACAGAAATGAAATGTGGATCACATAATAAACCAGTAAATTTTCATAGCAAAGTTGTTCAGGGAAACCTCTTTGTCTATAGAAAACTTTAAATATAAAAGAGTGCTTTATGGGCAGAAATAAAGAAGGTCATAATTTCTTCATATGTTGCTGTTTTACATTACCGAGAAGAAAGTCGGCCCAGYGTGACCATATCACTTAACACTCAAACACCCCCAATAGTTCCCAGTGTGTCATTCTTTACAAAAAACAAGTTCAAAATCCTGGTTTAAAACTCCCTCTTCCCCTTATAACACTTTCTGTCTTATTCTTGTCATCTCCTCATTGATTTCAAGGAAATAAGTCAGTTACCTGGGGTAGCAGAGTTTGGTGGTATTTTTGGTATCGCTGGTTCCCACCAGACAGCGTCTAATAACCATAGCAGATGCCTTGCATATGCCAGAAACAAGCATAGGTTTGCTAGCATCAGTTTCAGTCTTGATGTGGTTCAGTGTCAATTTTTTTGTTTTGTGAGTCCCATGCATATCTCCTGTGCCAAAATTGAAAACACTCTGTATATCAAATGTCTATAACATTTTTTTGGCACAGAAGCTACCAAGAGTAGGTGGTCTTTCAATGACAGCAGCCTTGCCAAATAGTTTTCTTTTCATAGTTCCACTGTCCCCTATTATGCCCTTCTTTCAGAATTCACATCTGCTGCTACTACATTTTTTCTTTTTAGCTTTAAAATAATTTCTGGAAGTTTTAGTATGGCAGTGGTGGTGAAGCTAGTACTTCCTGGATTTTATAGGACATTTTTTCTTTTTCCCTTCCCTCATTCTAACTCATTTCTTCCTCCCTCTGCTTATCTAGCATAAATTCTAACACTTTGCATCAGGTTATCACTATTTCCTGAGATTAATTCTCAATTATATGTAATAGTCATAGATACAGAAACAGACAGCAGACAAGTAGAAAGCATCTCCTGCAACTTCACTTCAGTTGTGTTTATGGGTTACAATAACAATTAGTGGATTAAATAAAATAATATATGCTATCAAAAGAAAAATAAATTTATAGTAAAGRCTGTAAGTTTAAAAATATACAGATATGCATACTCACTGCTAATGTTTTTGCAGAAATAAATGCATAAGATTCATAGTAATTCTGGTGATATGAACTCATCAAATCACATAATCTTTTGATAATTAGATTAATTCATTTGCTTTTCACAGTTATTCTATGTAACTATCAGAAAAAATTGTTTTTTTGCATATGTTTGTAATATTACTGATTTATTAAATATGAGGAAAAGCTTTAAGGAAACAAACCATTTCCTAAGAAAAATTAAACTGTCCTATGTCATGAAACACCATCTGTACTCTCTAGTTCTATAGACTATGTAGTTTATATATTCTAGTTCTACAGGCATCTCAGATTTGCTGCCTTCTGTATTTAAGGTCAGACTTAGTGCTTATAGCAGCATTATCTGACCTGTGTTCTTTGCTCTTACGGATTTCTCAAAACAGGATAGGAATTACTAAGAGGGATGAATACTTGCAATTCACAGCATCAGTGCCGGTGTAGAGAACTGAGAGCAGCACAGATGATTTTCCCCCCGTCTCTGCTAGAGGCATCTTGTGAAACCCTGAGTAGGTTTAGAAATCTGAAATCTGGTGTTATTGAACCTGCTACACATATTACAGAGTAAAAAGATCCAGAAGAGCGCAATGACTAGGCATATGCAAATGGAGAATGGTTTGCAGGAGTGACAGCAAGGGAAGGTTATAACAGCCTACTTCTAGAATTGCACAAGTTCTGGTAATCCCAAAATACTGCAGGCAACTCATGCTTCTGACCCAGAGGCAGAAAAGGAAGTTTTTCAGATTACTTGAATCATAGGGACATTTGACACAATCCTATTTTTGCTTACTTAGAATTATCTGGGTGTATGCAGTTTTTGCTTACCATGTCTCTGTCGATTCACCAGTATGTTACTGATACCACCATTCCCAGATATATTTGAAGGTCAGTGACAATTTTCAAATTGTCACTGATGCACAGAAACGATCATTTCAAGTGAGTCATTGAACAGTTGACATAAAATCTTTGATATTTTCATCACACATGCATCTCTAGTGAAATCAAGGGAGAAGTTCAGCGAATAACTTTTTCAGTACGGAGTAATGAAACACATTTCCTTTTTGATCAGCACTGTATCACATTTGTTTTACGAGGAATATTTAATAAATAAGTATTTTTCTTCCATTTCTTAGGAAATTTCTTAGCTTTTTCTATGGTTTTAGAAAAATAAACTTAGGTGAAAGCAGCAGTAAAGAGGTACTGACATACACTGAGCTCATTCAAGCCAGTATTATGCAAAAGGTAAAAATCAGTGACACTGCAAGAAAGTGAAATTCTATCAGACTTTAATTTTTTTTGACTTTGCCACAACTCATTCTACCAGAGTAAGCTTTACTTTTTCAAGCAGAGCCAAAAATTCTAGGTTATTAAAGCTGAAAACAACCCAAATTCTGTGCTTTTTGAAAAAAAGATCTAAAATTCAAACTTCACATTGCAAGTGGATGGTTTTCAGATATAGGAAATAATGCWTTTTTAAGAGCTTTCTTACCTTTCTTACTGTGCTTTAAATGATATCACTTTGGGTTCATTAAACAAGGAAAGTTGGTGTTACCTTAGAAATGATTAAAAAAGAGACCTTATTCGGCCAAGAATACAGCCTGCAGATTACATAAATTTGGAATCTATTCAGTGAGACAAAGAGTATAAATATGCCACTAGCCAGGTGAACCACTTCTGAAGGTCTTTCTTCTAATGTAAGCTGTCAGTGTTAATATTGCATCTAGCATAGACTGTTGGACTCTGCTTTTGCTCCATGCAAAATGTAAAGTGCATGTGTGTGAAGTGAAATACACATATCCTTACTTCCTATGAGCTAAACCATCTTTCATGGGAACTTACATTTCTGTTTTGTGCAGGCAAAAAGTAATGAATCACTGAAAGTAAGACTGCAAAGGGAAATATATCTTACAAAGCTGTATATAATTACTTCAGGTTATACCTAACTGTGGTCCCAGGAATGACTACAGTGTGTGAATGTCCCTGTGTATAAATTGTCCTCTGTACAGACTCACACTGAATAAGGAAAAAATTCCGGGCTAGTATTATTAGAAACTTAATATTCAGTCATGAAGGGAATCAGGGACTATATAATCTGTGCATGAAATCCTTGAACTATTGAAATTGATTGGAATTATGCCATTTATCAAAGATTAACTGGAATTCTCTGTGTATGTTAAACTTGAATATATTTATATAGCACATTGATACTACTTTGTGACACTTTAGTGGAAGTAGTCTGGTTATATTAGTTGGGGCATTGCACTAATGCAGTTATACTGCTTTTGGCATCAGTGCTTGCCTGGATATTTCTGCAAAGCATTGTATTCGATAATATAGTAGTCCATTGCAACAACGATATGACAGCTGTGTGAAGAATGCTTGCTCTCATTTTCATCTTGAATTTGTGAATTATAGCGTGGTGAACTGGGAGAGGAAGGAGAAAGCATATGGATTAGAATGGTTGAGTAACAACTTACATCATAGTTTTAGAGTGTCCCAATGAAACTTGATTTTGGATTTAAAATTTGAGTTTGGATTTAAAAATATAAACTAAAAATATCACACATTTCCTTTAACTAAATTTTCAAAAGCAACTGTATGCGAGCACTTGGGACCACTGTAATGTCCTTGCGTGACTAAGCTGCTTCAGCCAAGAGTACAATCATGTTTTAATCCATTAAATGGCTTAGTTAAGAGAATGAACCACATTTCGTGTAACAAGATTTAAAAAAAAAATCTAAGTGAAATATATATTTCAAGAAAATTAAAGTGTAATAGTAGTGGAGATGGATGGAAAAAAACATGAAACTCTGGTAATATAATCTGTGAATTTATGTCTTCTGTCCAACATTTTTCTTCTAAATCAGAGAGCAACTTTCTGGAGTACTTAGATGTAATTTTTCATGTCATTATTGTTAAAGAAAGAATAATTCAGATCTACATTACTCTGTAACTTTAATTGAGTCAGTGAGGTCACACCCCTGTAAACTGGAGGCTATAAGAAAAAAATCAAGACTAATAGGGATCTCATTGTCATATGCAGCCTTATACACAATTAGTGCCCTTCAGCTTCAAAAGAGACCAGACTATAGCTCATCTGGTAAAGTCAGAGATTTTTTTAAGAGCACATGCACGACTTCCTAACGACTAATACTGTAATTGCCCAAAGGTTACCTTACTGACCAGCAGCTCCTTAGGTTGAAGGTCTGGGGATCATGGAACTCCGTTTTTCAGTCCCCCCTTGCTGTCATGCAGGCAAATCTAGGTTTTACTTTTGCCTTTATTATGTATAGACTTTATTGCCTGGTGGATGCATGTGATGGTCTCCTTTAACTACTTACTTGCTGATTTCGGTGTTATGTTTGCTGAAAAATTGCTCATAAGTTGCAGCAGTTTAGCTCCAAAACTCCAACAATACAAGAAAAACCCATTAACTGATACTTCCCATTCTATCGGACAAAAATATCACTTTGGCACTATACACACATAGAAGTCTTATTTTTCTGTAAATTTTTTCAGGACCAGTCATTCAACAGTTATAAGCAGATGTTTATTATACCATGAAGACCAAGGTTTGGGCTTACCACAATTTAACATATACTTGTGCATGGTTTTAATCAGTATTAAAAGGACTCTAGGGCTGGACATGGCAGTTCAATATGACCCCGATCTGCTGTATAAGTGTCTGAACTTTCTCCTAGGTCGATTACAGTTTATATAATTTCCACCAAAACTCTGATTTTGGGGGAAAACAAGTGATTATAATAGAAGCAGAATTTATACATGTGCTGGCATTTCCAGTATTATTAAGAGATAGTATAATATGTTCTCATCTTCAGCAGTCACTGTAGCTTTGTTGCAGACAGCCTCATATTAGTGAAGGAACTGAGTCTCTGTCTGTTTTGCAGTAAACCTCAGTTTCTGATTCAGGACTGAAATACTGCCAAAGAATCTTGAGAACTGAACTGGCACTGTTTTATTACATTATGCCAATATCTTAGCAAGTTTTATACCCCATGATTGCAAAGGATGCTAAGAAAGGATAATGATGTCGAAGGCAAGGTTCATGTATGATGTGCTCATATCATGGAATTCAAGTGATCTATGAATTAACAGAAGGACTAAGTGATTGTTTGATGTGCAATATAAAATCTAAATTAATAATAACTCTTAAGACGTATTAAAGGAAAGTTTGAAACAACATACAAAAAGCTTACAAAGTATTTTCTTGGCTGAGTAGTTTTAGTAGAGGTAGACAATCTGCAAACCTCTGGATAGATTTAAATATAACCTTTGAATTATTTTTGTTGACTAAGGAAACATGAAAAGAGAATACATGTAAATACATGATTTTGGATTATCATTTTTGATATCTGACTGTATTATTTTTCTATGATATAAAGCTCTTTCATTCACTAGTTACAAACTTAACATATGGGTTTAAAATGATATTTAGTAAGCAGTATGCAATAGCAATCTGATACTGCAGCCGTTGCTCCTACAAATGCGTAGCAACTGACAGGTAACTTCTGTATGAACAGGCACATTAATGAAGTTTGGGGATTATCCCCAAATTAGTAAACTGTAAAATTCCCAGTTCAGTTTTGCATAGTGCAAATGCATTGAAAACAATTCCCATGACATGTAGGTAGATATTTTATTATTAAACAGGCTCCAACTTTGACATTCATCATTTTCTTCTGAACATTCTTATAGTGTCCAAACTTGCAAATGATAATGGTGGAAGTGTAAGAATTACCCTAATTAGTGTACTCACAAGGACGCCCTTCTGAAACTGAGTTGAACTAAAAATAGTAGGTATTTAGCCGAGAAGGAGAATGACAAGGAGAAACACTCTAGCCATATGAAAAAATCCTATCTACAGAAACAAAGCTTTGTAAATACCATATGATCTGCATTAATGTACCAGCTCTCTGTATGCAGTCAAAGTACTTGACAATAAATTAAAGAAGGCCTTTTTCATAGACTTTTTAAAATACATTTTTGAACAGAAATAACAAAGTTAAACTAACCTACTGCTCCATTCCTTTTGAMTACCATGATGTATACCCACTGTTACTTTTCTCTAGTAACATTTTGACAGTTCAAAAGATAGCAGCGTTTGGGGCTTTTATAGATTTTTGTAAATTAAATGTACTTGGACTTTGAGAACCATATGTTAACCCTGCAACAAGTTCCCTGTTTTCTACCTTTCACAATATTTAGTATCTGGCAGAAACATCATTCAAAATAATACTTGACAGCAAACAGGATGGCATTTTTGCTTGTCACACGTCCTCCAATTCTTTCTAAAGAATTTGATAGACATTAAATTTAAGGTAAAATATTATGCACCACTGAGTGCAAAACAAGTCAAAGTAGAAGATAGTTTATTTAGAAATTGCCTTGAAAAGCTGCTTTGATAATTTCTTCTGCGTGAAGAATCAGATGCATACACTAATTTCCCAAGAAGCAGATTAGCATACAAATATGTGCCAGTGAATAAAAATATCTAGCAGAACAGAGAGCTGTGAAAAATTCATCCAGTTCAGGAAATATTGGTTGGAGGAGAGCTTAGAAATATTTTTGACTTTTACTAAAAATGAATTTCAGAGCATCACCAAGAAGAAATGTGATTTTCACAATGAAAGTAAATGCTGATTCTTGAGAATGTTCAAGGTCAGATTCTGTCTTACTGATGTTGGTTAATCTACAGTTACTCTATAGAATGTTATTAAATAAGGCTGTTGGTTTTACTTTCTGGTCATAGAACTTACAATGTATGCTATTTGACCTGCATAACATGCAAGTGTTTATTTTGCTGTAAAAAATTCTGGGCTTACAAATGCCATTTTTTTTCACCTTAAAATGTACTGCTACCTACATACTCAGTTTAGTAAACTGATAAGAATAGTATTGTTTTTAAATTAGTCTATATTTCTGCGTGAGTTCCCTGGAGTGCAGACTCTTCAACAGCAAGGGCCAAAATGTTTGATTTTTATTATTTGAAAGAAATGCTTTACTGTCAAAGAGCTTAGAACGGGTGGAAAGGAAGAGGGGTGACAGACAGAAAAAGAAAAAGAATGTATACCTTCCCTGGGTAGGTGCATGATTGAAGTGTCTTGCTAAATCTTACATGCCACTTAAACTATTCTGCATAATATTTTTTTCCCAAGTCAAACACAATTGCAAGTACTCAAATATGACAGATCCACACTTAAAGAATTCACTATTCCTCATCAAGTATATATACTGTGTGAGAAATAAAATGAGGAATAGCATCTATTTTCCAGAACATCTGAGTTTTAAGGGTGTTATGAATATGGACGTAATTTTCCCATCATGTTCAACATCACTGCTGTACTGAGAGAAAATTACAGAAGTCCTCACAGTATCAACACAATCAAACAAATCCTTGGAGAAGAAGGGGAGATTAAGGAAATTGCCTTCTGTATCATAACATTTTCAATGTACTAACAAAAAGAATGTTTCTGGGTTGATAAATGTTCTGATAAAATCAGCTTACTTTACCCTGGAAATTGTTACTTTTTACTGAGAGGAGTGTTCAATTTATTTTGCAGGTAAGTTTTACTAAATATGGTTTAAATGGACTATTCCTTTTCTGGTGACCAGACGTCAAGAGCAGAACAATATCAATGATTTTTTTTTTCAGTTTGCTGACTAAATTGAAAAGAAATGGGAAAACTGTTTTCAAAGTGAACCACGAATGTTGTTTTCTTTCAAAATGAAAAAAAAGTGGAGAACAGGATCTTGCTTCTTGACTGACATTAATAACTATTAATGTCTTCTGAAAGCATCTAGGTCTACCTCGGAATGGCTATAGAGCAGCATGTAACAAAGTTGGGTATTCCAGTAGGCAGCAGTGCAGCTAAAAATTAAAAGATTTTATTGCATATGTATAGATAATGCAGATAAGCTGATAGACAGCTGAGCAGCATTAATTATTTATTAATTTATTAAGGTTCTAGTTCCACTTTACCATATAACTACATGTTAAAGTCATTTTGTAAAACCTACGTACTGTTTTCACCTAGTAGATGTCTTTCAGTTAGTCTTTCAGTCACCTTAAGTGGAGTCAGATTGAGCCTATAAAAAGCACATCTGTCTGTTTTATTATTGCAGTAATCTCTTGTATTTATAGCATACATGCTGCCTTCCTTCTAGAGTATATAGCATTTCAAATGTTAATGATTTCACCGTGAGCTAATTCCAGTAACATAGTCCTGGTATTCACATTCCCTTGATGGGGTAGCTGAAGTGAAATCTGAGGTTAGCTCTAAATAGCACTGTTCAGGAGCATGCAAGTTACCCAAGTGAGCTGGGTGTACTTAAAGCAGTTTGATAGTATTTGTGGGATATTCAGTTTAGGTGAACAGAGTCAAGGCTACAGGACTGTGAATTGCTTTTGAGCTAGCTGGCCACTGTATTGCACATACAAACTCTATTTGATTTGACTTAGGAACCCATAGTTCCTATCACAATGCCAAGTGGTTCCCTTTAATATGGTTTGATTATTTTTAATCTTAATATGTGTCAGAGAGATCTTTTTAACAAACTAATCACCTTGATTTTGTCAGATTTTTCCAAAACAAAACAATATTTATGAATTATAACTCATCCGGTGGAGTTACTGGTCTTTTTAAACAAATCTTTGAGAGGAAGCAAGCAGAAAAGCTGTGACTGAGTTTAATAGTATTTTTTATGGGTCTGATCTCCTTCCTCCATTTATTCTTGACTTTTTTGGTACTGTCCCAAGTTGGCATGTAGCTAGGTTTACATTCTTCAGAGAACACAGAAGATTTTGATTATTATATTTCCATGCTGAAAATTC
Source organism: Apteryx rowi (assembly GCF_003343035.1). Lineage (NCBI taxonomy): Eukaryota > Metazoa > Chordata > Aves > Apterygiformes > Apterygidae > Apteryx > Apteryx rowi. The sequence goes on from NW_020449908.1 coordinate 689,228, forward strand.
AGAGTCTGGCCATGAAAAGTTATATCAGAATATGTACTATAGTATAAATTATGGCCTTATGGTAATGGTAAATCCTTATGGTAATGGTAAATCATAGCTCCTCACTTAACCTGGACAAAGATATGAGGCTCTAAAAGCAACTAAATAGTTCCTAGCAGCAGCAAAATGTTTCCTAGGTCAATAGAGCTGTACGTAGATGGGAAGTCTGAGAAGGGAGGAAATACTTTTTGTATACTGCCAAAGATTATTGCAGATTGCATATCTTTCATAAATACTTGCATACCTTTCTAAACACTGTTCAGGGCAGTCATACTGCATACTGCAGTTCTTACAGTTTATTTCAATATCTATGCCTCAGTGCATATGCAATCTTGTCCATATTGCTTCTTTGTACCGAGGGTCCTCAAATATTTTCTAAAACATAAAGTTAATATCTTACTCTTAAGTCCAACCTAAGACACTGACATTGATAGGCTACATTTAAGAAATGCAAAAGGGGCTGACAGTGAATGTTACCTGTGTTAGTAGTGTAAATTAAGGGTCTTGCAAACACAGTTTAGGTCTTCCCAAGTTTGAATGTAACTACCTATGAAAGAAGAGCAGAAAGTAATTGATTCACTAGGTCTAATGAAAATTATAGGGGAAAAAAAGGAAATCAAAATCATCCAAACAAGGATTTAGTCTAGAGCTGAAAGTGCTATGATCATGAAAGATGTCATAAATAATTAAGAAAAATTGGACCCTGCAAATAAGAACTTAATATTACAAATCGTGCATTAGTGTGATATCAAAGCGTTCATAAGGTTTGATCCCAGAAGACCAGAGGCATATTTCCTGTGTCCTGGACTAGAAGCAGCTTGAAATTTTACTGTTGTTGAACACAAACCCAAACCTTAGCTTGATTTTTAACCCAAACACTGGCCAATATAGAAAAGCTCATCTAAACCTGGAAACTGGTGATAACCAGTTACAGTCTCAGCTTTTAGCTCTTACCTAGAGCGGGATCATACTCTAGTGTCCTGTGGACTCTTAGGTGGTTTTTACAGCAAAAATGGTAAGAGGTGAAGTGCAGACCAATCCAGTTCAGACAGAGCAATGAGAGAAGGTGAACTTTCTCAGCTGGGGAGAGTGTGGACATTGATCAACAAGCCTTTACTGGAAAGCTTTTATCCCAAAGGAGTCTTCAGATGTGAACAAATAGCACACTATCCCCCAAATTTGAGAAATTTTGTCTGTCTGGAAAACTGATTGAACTGTAAATAATTATACATATACATGAACTGATAGAGAGACCTTTAAGGAATCTAAGGCATGTGTGAATAATTGCCGTGCCTGTTTGTGGGCATATAAACCAAGCTATCTGCCAAAATTGCAATAAGGTATATTTCGTTTTATAAAAAAGTTACTTTCCATTCATTTAAAACTGCAAGATAGTATTTGCACTGAGTGACACCTTAATGTGCGTCCTGTCATCTGCTGTTCCTCTTGGCTGATTAAAGCTAATTTATAGTTCAGTCTTTTCCATAACTCTCAACAAACTATGGAGTTGTCAATAAGGAATGAAAATACCATTTTTTCCATGAATGTCTCTTAGATAATATGAGCTAAAATTTTGTATACCCCAGGGTTTACTTCCTGAATTCTAACTAGTTAGTGGCACTCAACACAAGGTAGCTCTACAGTTATTTGTAAAGCTTACAATAGCCCAGACTCACTCCTTCAGGGAAAATAAAGATGAGAATTCAGAAAAAAATAATGAGGAGATTTAGTATTTACATACTGAAACGATAGCATCTCAGAAATCAGACCAGCGAAGACATTGAAGATGCTAATAAAGAAATAGAGTTCGTAGTACAGGATATATTATGTATGTGTCACATATATGCATGTGTGTGTATATGTATATATATACATATAAATGTACATTTGATGCACATAAAACCTTAGCTTAAAATCACAAAGAATGTTTAACACAAAAGAGCTGAGAATGGAATAAATTTCCAGATATAATCATATTAGAATCCTGTTGGACCGTTTTTAATATGTAGCTCAAAGTCTAGTCTGCTTTTTTGAGAATATCCTTTTTATGGTTGGCAGCCTGTTTTTATTCACTTGTTTTCTTCAAAAACAAATGCTAATAAAATCAGAATAGTCTGCTTTCCCCTCTCAGAAAGAACTGAGTCATCCTGGACCAAGTAAATGAGCAATGGTGAATGGGAGGCTCGCAAAATGGCCTGGCTAATAAGAGCTCTTAAGATGAGGACATGAGTGTGAACAGACCCAAAACTGGCTGCGAGGGCATTTGCCCCAAATGGTTGCTGGGCAATAGGGCCATCAATTGGATTAAACAGTAAGCAGGGAATTACAGGGAGACTTTTGAAACCTCAGGTATGTGTACGTGACCTAGAGGGGTGCTTTTGCACAGACGTGGGCATTAATGGGTTGTAGGAAGCAGTACAGGTCATATGAGACCTGTGCACCTGGGGGTGGGGGGCTCCTAACCCACACTGCCTGTGAAAGAGAGAGAGAGAGAGAGAGAGAGTGTGTGATTAGGACTTTTGGGGATTAGTTGTAGAAGGGCATTTAGAAATTTACAGGTGTTTATTAACCTTCTCTAAGAGTCTAGTGCTGTGGTTTATATATGTGGTGTTGCTGGTATTGATCCTGAATGTATAGTTCACTGATTGCAAGTTAATTAGTGTCATTCCTAAATCAATAAATTGTTTCGATCCTAATTTAAAATGTGTCAACTGAGCAGCTGTGCACTGAAACACTATTTCAGTCCTGACTTTTTGGACACTAAAAAGATAAAGGAACCAAACAGTCTCCGAAGACTGGAAGAGTTATTATTAGCCTATTTTACGCAAAAAGCATTCCGATTTTACAGTGAGCAATGACAGTACTCTATAGTAAAAATATGTGTATATATACACTGCAGCCAAAGTATTACATGCATATACAAAAGAAAAATGAACTGCTCCTTAAAATATCAGTCTATTCCTGCCTATTGTCAGTGGAAAACATTTCCCTCTTTCCCTCTTTTCCCAAATACTATCCAGAACTCTATTATCTAATCTGCAGGCTTGCCTAAAAAAATTGGTATTAAATCTTGTAATTGCTCATATGCATATTATAATAAATTTTGAGATTGCCTCAAGCAACAATACAACTGGGACTTCAGAATATTCTTAATAGAATTAATTGGTAAGAACCAAATCAACAAAATCATAACACCACTCCTTGGGCACTGAACTTTTGTGGCTGACACCTGCAAACTTTTGTCTAGGCAGGATAGTCTTCCTTTGGTCAACATCCAGTGTTTGGCTCCTCTAGGTTTTGATAAAGAGTACTTAGCTAACTTCAGGTGCTCTATATCACTTGTTGGAGGTGACTCTTCTCCAGTGAGTAGGATAAATTATGTTTGACATCTAATAGCGGGGATGTATCAAGAGAGAGCCAGGCCTGATCACACCTAAAATTGGAAGATATTGCACAGGGCAGCAGAGGAGACCACCTTTATATTGATCTTGAGAAACAATATTTCTTTGCAAGAGTCTGATTTACAATGAAAGCCACACACCATTTTTACTAGAAATTGTTATATATTTATCTACACTTTGGATAATATTTTGTTCTTGTCATGTGGTTTAATTGTTATTGTTTTGTTTTCCAGGAAGGAAAGTATATAAAAAATGAAAAGTCATAATTTCTAGTGTTTAGGTGTATTTTTTTATGTAATACAAGAATGCATTTAAAATCAAAATATGTATAAGAGATATAATTAGTGTTTTCTTCATAGAAATTTCAAAGTAGAATCAAGCCATGTTGTGTGGAATTTGTCAAAATTGTTCTTAAAGAGGGTTGTTATAATATTAATAAATCCCTTCACATCAGAAAGAATTTGAAAAAGCTACTGCTTGATTATGAGTTTACAATGAGTGACTTGATTAAGAAATGTCATGGAAGTGCTTTGCCCCAAAAGCAACAGCATGCTGGTTTATGAGTAATAATCCTAGTTGAGCCCCTGAATTCCTCCTTCCTTGCAAGGGAAAGCAGTGTGAGCAACTACTGCAGAATTACTTCATCATTTGTAGATCATGTTGGATGTCTGACACAGCTGGGTTTGGCCTGTCTGCTCATGGCCCCTGCCCGATATGGGAAGGAGAGTGGCAGGGTTAGTAGAACTGGCGTGAATGCAGGTTATAAGGGGGAGATAGAAATATCATCTCCCTTTTGCACACAAAGGCCACTGTCATGCTTCTCAGCATTTACTTGAAGAAAAGGTAAGCATTTTAAGAATATTTGAATCACTTGGATGAGTAGGATAAAGCTACCTTTTAAAAAGATTCTCCTTTCTGAAACTGAAAATTTCTTGTTAGACAAACTGGAATCCTTTCCCACATCTGAATGCTGAGTTGAGTTCAATACATGGTTCAATGTAGAAAAAGTCAGTGATTTTTAGGTTTGTCTCCAGAATCTAGCAAGCCATGTGGAAGAAATCTGGATTAAGTGTTATAGAGTTTCTGCTGGGTGAAGTATTACAATACAGAACTTGTTTCTTTAGCTTCATAATACAGCACGATCTCTGGAAGTCTCAGAAATAATCTTAACAAACAATGAATTCGCTGGCATACTAGAAAGATGAGCTGTATGTCTGTGTTTATTCTTCATGGATTTCATATATCCTTCCAAAGAACTATTTACAAGTTAAATCTTTAGTGGTCTGAGCAAATGCCACAAAATCCTCATGAATATATAATTTACTTTTCCCATTTTCTAACACTTCAGAGCAGCTAATTTTGTCTAGCATTTGTATTCTCCATATTATTGGTCAGGCCTTCTGAGCAGATCTATGACTATGACAGTAACAGATATCCATCATTTTTATATTCTAAATTAAGTTTCTATTGCTACCAGGACTAAAACTCTGGCAATATGGCAAAGCAATGCCACTTCCCACCCCTTGCTAAGAGTAATAGCTGTAGAGAATGAAGGAAACATTGATCTTAATGAATCAAAACTACATTTTCTGACAAGAAAAAACATCCCATTTCATACAATATCTGTCTGGAACCAAATGACCTCCTTTTCTCGTGTGGATGTTTATCAGACAGAGTTGTTGTAGGCTGCAACTTTCCCTGTTAAAATAGCATTTCTATTCCTATTTCAGGTAGCTCCCCTTTTTTCTTTTAATCGGTAGCTAAGAATATTTGGGTTAACCTTAAAAATCTCATTTCATAGAGTGGAAAAAAAAGGAAGAAAAACGTATCCTTATACAAAAATCTCTCAATATGGAAACAGTGAATATTGGATAAATGGTTTATGTAGTTGTAAGTCTTATGAGAAATGCTTAATCTATTTCATGGTAGCAAAGCTTTTCTTCCTTAGATAGCTCTGAAAGAAACTTACTCCCAGTGGCAGAACTGAACACTGTCTTGCAGTAATTTCTCACATGGCAGCTTATGGCAGACAGTTCAATAAAGGGCAGGAGATGAAGGCGCCCCAGCTACTTATAGGTCTGTTGGTCTGTATCAGATTATTAGGAAAGAATAACCCTACTTTAGCTAATGTCAAAATTATTTGGCCTCATTCCAGCTTCAGACCTTCCAAATTCCAGCTGAAGGGCATAAATTATGTGGTAGACTTGCCGTAAGAGATGGTTTGCCTTGACATTCATTGGTCAAACAACTCACAAGCGTTCACAGGAAAATCTTTATTTGAAGCAGATTCCTTACTGATTACTTTTTATAAGACAAGAGGGAAAAAAATGTCAAAATACGTAAGTGAACAACTGATCTATAGGTAGGCCCCAAATCCCATCAGTCAAGTAAAAATTAATAAGATGACCTTAGATCTAAAACTGTGCTGTGGCTGCTTTGTGATACAAATTGGTGCAAAAGAAGGCTTAAAACATATCAGAAGATAGATTCTTCCCAGTGTAGGCATTACAGTGGTAGAGCAGTACAGGGGTATAACTAGAGCTAAGGTGGGAGAGTCTCCATCAATAACTATTCTCATGTAGTTGAAAGAGCTCTTCTAAATGTTCATTTCTATTCCCTCTCATGGAGAGATTCAGTTCAGCTATGTCACCATTTTGCCTAAATACCTAGTTTGGATAAGTAATTCTGAAGTGCCTCATAAAATGTATTTTTGACTAGTTAAAATGATTTAATATAATTTTCAGCTTTTGTCACCTTATTACTCAGCATTCTCCATCTCATTAATAAATACACTGAATAAGTCCTAGTATTTCTTTTCAGACAATTAGTCCCTTCCTCTTAGAAGAATTGGTCTTTTTCTCCCTGTGTTGCAGCGAACAAGCAGGTGAAATTAAACTACTCTTTATCTTAAGAGTTTCTAGAGCTAACCCAGAGCGAAATTTAGTACAAAGGAAGGTAATAATCTGGCAGTTGAAGGATATTTCATAGTGTTCATATTAAAACATGTAAATAGCTAATAAATTGTCCACATTCTTATGGATGTACTTCTGAACCTTGAACACTAAGATATTTTTGTTTCTGTTCTTAATAATACTATACTTTGTGCTAGTGATAGATTATTAGACCTGGCCCAGAGAATATTGACTTATCATATACAATACTTCTTTCTAAGCATGATTAACTCAACTTGTGTAAGAAAGCTGATTCTCTTTATTGGTAAATAGAGGTAAAAGTAAATAGACTTCTATTACTCCAAATAGCTGAGAAAATTGAGGGAAATGAAAGATTTTTGCAGATGAATGAGTAGTTTAGGCTTTTTATTAAATCTTAGAAGTGACTTTTTTAGCCTGGAGAAGAGAAGACTGAGGTGGGATCTTATCAATGCATATAAATATCTGAAGGGAGGTTGCAAAGAGGATGGGGCCAGGCTCTTTTCAGTAGTGCCCAGTGATAGATAGGCTGAGAGGCAATGGGCACAAACTGAAACACAGGAAATTCTGTCTGACCTTAAGGAAAAGCTTCTTTACTGTGAGGGTGACTGAGCACTGGAACAGGCTGCCCAGAGAGGTTGTGGAGCCGCCGTCCCATCCCTGTCCCAGTCCCCGCCCAGTTCTATCCATCAGTTCTTTGGATAAAAGCTATATGTTCTGACTGATTTCCTACTTATTTTGCCATTGCTAAAGGACTAAAGTGTCAGACCATTATTCCTTATTGAAAGCTCAGGCACTGCCCTCTGTGCATACCATCACCTCATCTTCTTAGGACCTCACTGCTTACTTAGCAAAGTGCCTATCATGGTTGTAAAGTTAGGAAGTTGCATGCTAAAACACTATAGGAGTGGGAACTGGAGCATGAAACAGCACAGACCATTTAATATCTTCAACTAATCAAAGCCACCAATTCCCTGTCACACAATTTATTAACCATAATTACAGTTGATCTCATCAACTCCTTGATTTGTTTCAAGTTCTTAGCAAAGTTTTTATGTGTGTACTCTGATCACTCTTACTTCATATTTTGTTTTCATGTAGCTGCTGATGCCTTATTAGAAGTTATGAGTCAGAAGGAAAAAATCATGTTAGGTATGCCTTTTTTTGGGAAAGGAAAGGTGTTTTTATAAGTCATCTTTAAAGTTTTTGTGATTTTTTTTCAGCTATTAAAAAAATTAAAACACACTTTTGCTGAATTTAAATGTTCCAAAAGTAGATTAAGTTCCCTGAAATTATATTTGCATATAAAGCTTCATTTGCTAATTTGAATTTTGAAATGAAAAGTTTGGATTTTTCATTTCAAAATGAGTTTTCAAAAACACTTTTTTATGTATGAGTTATATAAAAACACATTTAAGAAGGAGGAAATCGGAATTAAGTGGTTTGATGTTTTCCAGTGAAAACAAAACATTTTCTGATGAATCCAGAATCTGTTTGATTAGAATGTATTTCTGAGAGTAGCTTGAACCTTGCTTGGTTAGGTTTTTTTTGTGTTCAATTTATGGCTATACCCCCTTCCTCCTGAGCCCCCTTCTAACTTCCTAATTGTGGAAAGCTCTGATGGCCACTCCTCCACAAATATGAATGGGAGTGTCTTTCTGAAGTGACTTTGGCAAAGGTATGCCAGTTTACACCAGCTGTTTCTTTGGCCTGATATCTTTTTATTTGGATAAAAGCTGTTGATTCTCTGTACCCCTGTTCACAATTTGTTTCCAAATATGCACCCCACACTCCAAGGGCCATCTGCTGCTTGTTCTAAGCTAATGAGTGTGCCTTGCCGTGTTAATGTCCTTGGGAGGAGGTGTCATGCTGTCACTCAGTAAAACAGGGTTCCTATTTTCTTATAAACTCAAATTTCTAACTCTTGTGAATTCACAGATTTAAATAATTTTCTCCGCACCATGCACACAGATGAGAACCGTAGGTTCCTCGAGGATGCCAAATAGATTTACAGTAAGGTCTGAAGACCCAGGCTCAATGTCCCCTGCTCAAACAGTGATACAGACCTCTTAAGCAAGGGGGAACACCTGTGCAATGATCAGACTTACAGTGCACTAAAAAAGCAAGTTGTTTTAGCTGTCACTGTTTATGGGGAACCAATATATATTCTTTCTAAGACTGAACAAACCATATTTATATAGAATTATTTGTATTAAGTCCCATGTATGTATGGTAAAATTCTCTGGAATTTCAAATAAAAAGTTTTGCCAAATATTGTTTAACAATATGTTTCTGGATGATTTTTCAAATATTACATGTATTTCCTATTTATGTCAGTAATTTGCCTTGGCTTTATAGACAATTAGCATTCTCAAATAGAAAAATGTCACTAAGATCCTCACAGGTTATCTGGTATGTAAGTCTGTATTTAGGCTTATGAAAGCTGCTAGGATGATAACAATTTGTCTCCTACTTTTCTGTTGCTGGGCAAAAGCAAAATAGCCACCACTGCCCCCCAGCAGCTACAAAGCAGATTGTGCCCTGCAACTGCTTGACAGACAATACTCATTTTGCAGAGAAATGATCTGGCCACCAGGCAGGGGCTAACCATGGCCTAAGACTAGACTTAATTAACTGTTTCTGAGATAAAGTTATGACCCATGTTTAAGTTTTTGAAAAGTAGGGTCTCCTGAGTCAGGGCAGGGACTGAGCCTGGAAACCACCTTATAGCCCACTGTTCAACAGCACAGGGACTGTTCCCCCAGGCTATGGGGGAAAAAACCAACCAACCAAATCCTCTGGTCATCCAATGCAGAGCACTAGATGCATTTTACCATTTCAAATTTGTTTCTCTTAAGGAGATAGCTTGACTTTGACCCATCGTGTTTCATCTTGGATAAAAGACAGTGCCACTCCAGTTGCGACAAAGCCAGCATAAAAGCTTAAAGCTAACATAAACCTCATATGGTGTCAAGGCTAATTTGATAAATAAGCCCGTACCTGGTCTAGAGCAAATGTATGCCTTCAAGCAATCTGTTAGTGCACAGACTTGGTATGAGCAACGAAGTAACCCTGAGTTTCCAACACACTGCTTCAAGCAGTGCCTCCAGTATGGGGTAAGGGAAAGGAAAAATGAGCTTTAATGTGAGAGCCGGGCAGGGAGAAGTCTCCCTCCCACTTTCCTATGCATTTTGCTATCAGGTTTCTTCTCAGGTAGGAGTGGGGATCAGAAAAGGGCTCCTTCTTCCTTCCTTTTGATCATATGGAAACTCCTTTTCCTTTCCAGTTTGATTAAGTAATCTCAACCTTTGCACACCCATAGCACTCACCCTGGTGACTAGCAGCTCAAGAATTTTATTTGAGGAGGTAATCTTTGTGAATACACTATGCAGTTTTGGGAATTCTCCTTCAGAAAGAAGAAGGAATAGAGCTTGAAAGATGTGATATCTATTTGTTTTTCCCCACATACCTATATTTTGTGCTATGCTAATTCTACCTAGCAAACAAATGTTCTAATGAAAAAATTGAATTCTGTGAACATTTTTCAAACTGTACCTCACAGAACAATTCAAGACTCTAAGAAGCTTTGGAAAGTAATGCAGTTTATGATTCAGTCTTACGTAAGCTACTTGTGGCAAGAATAAATCGCAAGAATAATTCGCAATTTGTTTTGATATTTCTATTATAGCCAAATTTTCCATTAGCAATGGAATAAAAGATGTAGTTGAACACAAACACTTTCAAATTGTCTAAATTACTGCAAGTCAAATTTTGCTCTTTTGAGGGTATAYGTTATAAAAAGTGAATATTTTAATCTGAACACCACTATGTCAATAAAATTAATTGGTGGTGTACTATATGTATTTTTTCTCTTTTCTTCATCTATTCTAAGGCATTTTGCTTCTTGCTTTGGAAGAAGGAGCAGCTACTTGCTGGGAAACAAAATTGCTGCACGCTACTGCGTTATGATATGCATACTACTGAAGCTAAGTTCATTAGCGTAAGTAGAATTGTATTGAATACAATCTTACTGTGTTCAGTCCACTTAATCTTAAGCCTTGTTAAATTTTCTGGAGGGTCTGTATAAGAATAGTAAAGGCAATCATAAAGATTCATGTACAGTTCCATTATTGTGAACATTAATCTGGTTTGCAAAAGGCAATAATTAGGTGTAATGCATTCACCTTTATGTTCTTTATTATTGCTCATGTAGCATAAGGGGTAGCCATTCCCATTTGTATATTAGCAGAATTAGTATTAATTGTTCAGTCAATGATAGGTCTAACATAGATAGATAACCATGACAACTAGGTCATGCTTTGTTTTAATTAGGTAGTTAAAACAAAACCCAGTTTAGTTCTATATCTGAGATAAAAAGAGCAAAAATATGCATTCTCTCTTTCTGGTAAACTTTCAAATGGAAATTTGTAGTGAAGTAATAGCAGGCATTAAAAATGCATCTGAACTCTATAACAGTAGGAGCTGCATAGCTTACAAAAATTTCATATTGTGTCTTAAAATGTATCCTTTCTACCATTTTAAGTAGTTTTGCATGTGGATTAATGGAAATTCTCATTTAATTTTCAATGTTTCATGTATTAAGATACATTACAAAGCAAGTCATTGACTCACAGAAAAGCCAATACACAGTATTTCACTATCATTTTTTTTAACGTACTGTTACATTAAGAGGAAAAACATTTATTGATGTCAGACCTACTGACTAATAGATACAGTACATCAAAAAACAATTAAGGGTTTAACTTAAAGAAAATTAATATGTTCTCCATTAAAACAGGTAATGAAAGATAAAATATAAGTAAAAAGAATTCAGTGGGAAGCTGCAAAATCTCTGAGCTGGGGTTTTACCTGAGTATTAGGAATACACAGAATTTTACATACTGCATATAAAAAAGAGGAAGTGGAAAATATATCTTTAAACAAACTGGCACTTCTTAATCAGGGAGAATTAAATACACTGCCAGGATGCTTAAAAGAAATATTTGGCTCAAATCAGGAGAAGCTTGCATCAAATTGGTGATTTACATAGCCGTAGGAATGGAACAAAGCGATGAGAATGACCTGCCTTTTCTTCTTTTGGTAGTGGCACTTTGCAAATAATTCTTGGTTTCTTTTCATAATGAAAGTATTAAAACTGAAATTTTACTTTTCAATCATTTCCATCGTCTCTCAGACATAATACTAGGATACAAAGGTTTACTTTAAAAAATGGCAGGCTCACAGACAAATACAGGGTCCATGGAAGTGAATGGGAGAATATTCAGTTTGCTCTGCAAAGCTAGGATTTGTCTCAAAGTCTTTAGTCAAAATAAGGACAAGTGCTAAGTGTTTTGTATTTTTCCTTCAAAGAAAGCAAGATATTATATCAGACATAATTCCAGAATCATTCCTTGAAATCAGCAGTACAGCCTTTTGCACCATCTAGTTCAGTGAAAGCAACTTCTGTCGAATTTTGAATCCTCTGCAATTTCTTCTGTACAAATTCGCCACTTTGGTAAGTTTCAGCAAAGGTACATTGGAATGCAACCGTACTGCTTCTGTACTAAAATATTTTGAGTGGCTTTAAAAATACAATTTACAGTCTTGGCTTTGCTTATGTTGGTAAATTCAGTTGAGTTACAAGAAGCTTCAGGAAACTCACTGATTTACTGGTTTATTGTTGCAATGATGAGTGGTGTCTGTAAGCAAATTGATGCTGAAGGACCTCCTTACTTTCCTCAGCCTTAGATTCCTCTGAGTTCTTAGGGTGAACGCCAGTGAATGTAAGACCTATTAAAATTATATTAGAGAGAAGCAGCTGAAGATTAGATACTGAGATTCAATCTTGTATAAATTTCACCTGAGCTTTCAGAACAGAGGCAAACAATACTGCCACTCAATGTGAGGAAGGTATCTTCCAACCCTTTTCCTTTTAGGTAGTTAGTTAGTTAGTTAGCTATAAAGATACATTACAAGCTGTTTTAGAAGCAGCTCCACAGCTAAATACCTAGGTGCAGTTATTGGCCATATTTAGGCAAAAGCTGCCCGGAATGGTAATGAAATATGCATCTTTGAGAACAGAATGCTTTGAAGGTTTTTTTATCTTAAAAAAGCCCACTTCTCCTCCTCCTCCCAAAATATCTTTTTACAGGAAAACAAAGTTATCCCAGACTTAAATACGTAAACTGCTCTAGTTACTTGCAGTTGTTATGTTCTGACAAAGCTGAAAGGCTGTGCTAAGTAAATGTGCATGTTTAACACAGTGCATGCCTACAACACAGTGTGCAGTCCATAAAGATACACCTCAGGAGACTTAGTTCCAGTTAACAGTGCGGTCGCAGCAGCACCACGTTCAGCGTGTACTGCCTCACAGGTACTTACCTGAAGTAGCCAGTCCCTACTAGCTTCAGCATGTCTATGTTATTTGCAATTACCTGTTTGGATTACAGATGTGTAAACAAGTGGGCACAAGTGCTGAAGGAAGGACCGGCTAGAATTCCTTGGCTTAACCTTGGAGAGAGCTCAGAAGGCAGATGCAGAGACAAGGTACTTTCTTTTGGATCTATTCAAATATCTGAGGAAGGAAAACTCATTTTGCTGGATATAAATAGTTTAAGGAAATAGAATTCAGGTTTTTTTGGATTTCCAACAGGTAGGATCCATTTATTCTGTGAAATTCAAGAGGACAGTTAAGGTTTCATGTATATTATGAACACTGTCCTAAGCTGTTAGTCATTATGATAAAGTTTACATGCAGAACATCTAGTACATATCATGCAATATAGATATACATAAACAACATCAGAAAATATATATTATGCTATTCTGTTGCCATCATAAACAGTGCATTACAAAGATATATATATTGCATACATACTTATATGTGAAACAATAGTAGATCTATAGTGTATATAACTACACAATATACTAGATATTAAGCGCTTTGCACAGAGTAATGAGTATTTGCTGAACATTGTCTGATGACCTATATTTTCAGCTCATTTACTTTGCAGATAAATGATTCAGCCCAGGTATCACACCTTTGGAAGGCTGTCTTACTTGTGTATGCCAAGCTAAATTAGGAAGGCTGATGAATTCAGAAGTACTTATGAATAAGAAAATTTAAGGTATGGAGGTCTAGACACTGCATGCCTGCATGCCCAGGATAGAAGAAAAGTTATAAATAAAAACCTAAATGCTGTAAAAAACAGCAAAGCTTCAATACCACAGATAGGTGTGCGCTAAAATATCCATTTCCAAGATCATAATATGTTGCTAGTATCATTTTGCTATGTAAAGAAGCCTTAATAAAATTTGGAAGTTATAGCTGTGCACTTGTAATTCTAAGGAATCTTAGCGTAAAGAGAAACACAGCAAAGTGAACAGAAAAACAGAATGGTTATGTAATCTTATCCTCTTACATTCCTCTTCCAGTGGCACTGAAGTTGCTAAGTAATCTAGACACTTCAAAGTTTGCTTTGTGTGAATATTTCATACTGCCACCCATAATATGTATAGCTGCATGAAAGGCATTTCTGGCATTGCATTACAGAAGACAATATAAGCTCAAGTTTACAGTTGAATCTTCAACCCTAATAGTGGTGAAGCTGTTATAATTAAATGCCTACTTCTGCTTCTTTATATAGCTTTTGATAAAGAATTAGGTCACCACATTCATTTGAAGTCTGGAGTTATGCATTATGTTTTTACTTCATTGTTGGATGAATCAACAATCTGTTATGTAATAACCCTTTGAAATCTCTGAAAGATGAAAATGCTAGTTTATTAGATACTTGCCATTCTAACTGTACTAGAAATCAAAGAATACTTAAAATAAATTTTAATAACACAATAATTAAGAATAGTTAGCATTAGCGACAGTCAAACCTCATAAGTATTGTTCTTTGAGCTTCGGTGGCTTCTTGCTTTGATTAGAAGGCAGAACCTGGCTGGCTGTCTCAGGAGACGTGGTTTGCTTTCCATCATGTTTCCAGCCGTTCTGAATTTGGAGGGAGACAGGTATACTTCATATTATTTAAACAATTCTGTTATTAACTGTTTAACAGTTCGGTTCATGTTACGAATACAGCAGTTCTGATTCTGACTGGAAAACAGAAGCAGAAAAGCAGGTAAAATTATTATACATATAATAGAGGATACATTTTTTTCAACCTAACCACATCCTCCTATGAGAATACTGCAGAGCCACCTTGTATATTAAGTCAGGAATCCTGACAGAAAGCAGTGCCAGTGCAGTGCAGTGCTTCAGTACTTCACCTTCATTTCGTGTGTAGCCACAGGTTTTGGTTCCTTCCCAGCCTGTCACTGTAATACCTTGGCTGCAGAGTCTTATACTCCTTCTTCTGTAAATGTTCAGCCATTCATGCTTCTTCCTTTCCGTGAAGTTACGATGACCAAAAAGAAAGAGCTTGTTTCTTCGTGCTGTAACAGCGCATGCACCCCTGTCGCCTGTTTCCAGGGAGCATAATGTTACAGAAATTATTATTTTTTCTTCTGATTCAGACTTCAAGCCAAGGTATGTTCAACCCACTACTTAAGAGCTAATATAAAGTCCCAAAGACAAGCCAAGGCCAGGCCTGCCTTGAGCATCCAGTCCTATAATTGGTGGTTCCTAGATTTCTTTCCTTAGGCTCTCAAAAGCTCTTTTCTTCTTGACTCAGGAACATTATGCTATCTTTTTCAGCAGCTGAGAGATTAATGTACACACTCCCTCTCCCAGAGCAAAATCTATACATAATGATGTAACTGATCTTGGAATTCTCTCTGTTTTCTCATGCCTCACTTTGATTTAACTAATCCCATCCAAGTCTTAATATTTGCTTTTGTAACTCTGACAAATACCTCTTCATAATCAAATTCTTCATAAAATTAGTGGTACGTATATATTTTAAACTCAGACATGTATATGCTCTCATCCTGTTACTTCTGCTTGTACATCTTTTATTCATCTTAGAATGTAARTGGTAAAAGGTCATGTTTTTGTCTTCCTTTACATGCCTGTAGTATAAATAATGCATTAAATAATTAACCATAGTGTCTTTGGGGAAAACCAGTATCTGAGAAACACGCTAATAGGAAGGCATTTCACAAAATATGGGAACTTACTGGACTCAATTTGAGGAGGAAATTCAGCATTGTATAYAAAGATGAAATTCAAGTGGTGAACTGAGAATAGTTTACTTTCCCTAGATCAGAGAACAGAATTTGGCTAAAGATTATAGCACCAAATAAATGCATATGTTCATGCAAATAGCAGCTAAAGGTGATATCCACTGCATCTATGGAAAATCTTAATCTTCTGGCTCCATGTGGAAAGCTGGACAGGTAAAAGACACTCTTGTTGGGAAATTTGCTGCAAAACCCTACATGAGCGGCAGTCTGTCTCTGTAGACTGAAGTGCTCTGTAAATGAAGGGTCCATATGAAAGCTTAGCAGCTTTCATAAGACACCAGCAGTTATCATACAGGAATAGGTAACCAAGCCCTTGTGCCTTGCAGTAATAATAAATGTTGTTACAGTCTCCAAAGTTTCCTCTGTCCATCACTTTACTGGTCCTCTCCAGCCTTCCCACATCAGAGCCTGCTCCTTTTGCCTTTGGTATCTATTGTGCTTACAGCTTCCCCTGTGCTGCCTATAAATGGTGTTGAGGCTACAGACAAATTGTATCCTAACACTAATTCTTTTTGTTTACCCCTCTCTAATGTCCTTCTTCTTTTAATGCTCATGAGTTGTCTAAATCATAAAGTAACAGTGATCCTCCACACAGCAGCATTGTTATATGACCACAGAGTTACAGTGAGGTAAAAAATTATGTAGGAAATAGGATATCAGTGATTTTAATGGAAAAGGAATAAGAATCAGAAAAGAAAATTAGTTCTTTTTCACTTTAACAGTGAGTAGGGGTTTGGGAATTTTCTCTCTCCTCCCCCCTCAGGGAGGAGAAATGCTGTTGAAACCAATATGTGCTTCTTAAGCCTTGTTTTTGTCTATTTTTCATTTGTTTCTATCTGAAGTGGTTTGGTATGTTACCCTGTCATAGATTTACTGTATCAACCTTTGCTCTTTAGTTTGTATTCAGGAGGATAGCTTCCTTATTCTTCAGCTGAATCTTTCTTTGGACAACAATCAATAAATCAGAAAATTGTTAACAAAAAGCAAGATCTTAGAATGCACAGAATACCTACCTTAAAATTTTAGAAATAACTTTGGATCTTAACACTTTAATTTCCTACTCTTTCTGTAGTTGTTTAGTTGCAGGGTTCTAGAGAAATTAGAATAAGCATCTATGTTGAGATTCACTTTAGCAGAGCTGATTAGCCTGTGATATCTGCTCAGATTTTGCTTTGTCAGTGCTTTTGGTATCTTCACTTTGTCCCAATTGTTTAACTTACAGTGGTGAAGAGGGTGGAGTACAGTTAAATCATTCTGAAATTTTTCTGTATTTGCCAAAAGAACTGGAAGACAGAGTTATTACTAGATGTTAAGACTCTGCTTTCAGATCCTGTTTCAGACAATAATTTCAGACCTGGAGATCACACAGCTATCTGAAAAGCAAATTAATTGAAAGTAACAAAACAGTATACACTCAACTATTCCTCTGTGTAACACTAATATATGGTCTGAATTCATTCTCTTAATTTCCTTTAGATTTTGGTCCTAACAGTCAACTAATATTGCCTTCATTAGAAAGCAGAAACCAGTCCAGATGGCAGCTTTCCCCTGTCACTATCTGAGCTAACTCACTTCTCTCGCTTTTTCCCATTATATTCTACAGTTGCAAATGCTCCTGCTAAACGCTATTTAATTATCTTACTTGCTACTTGTTTACTTTAAGCAAAGTGAGCCCCTGCAGACAGCAGTGTGATGTAGCAGCACTCACACTACCTCAGGGTATCAGAAGCGGCACCTGCAGTCTCCGCGTGACCAGATTTTCTTGCCTGTCTCACTCACAGCTACTGTGGTCTGTGTTAGCTTATCCACTCTGACAGGGAAGAAAGCATTGTGGACTGCTAAAAGGGCCTCCTCTACAAGTAAGCTTGTTCAATGAAAGGGTTCATGGCACCATAGAAATACCAAAATCTAAGATAAACTAACAATTTGTTCGAGTTAGTCTTTCTACCTTGGTAGACTCCTAGGGTAGAAAAATCTATGACTTACCTAAAGGCAGACATTGATCCAAGTTTCAGGCATGTCAAGATGCTGCAAATATTGCTTAATACATAATTCAACTCCTTCCCATCCTATCCCGCATTTCAAATTATTTATTATAATTCACCAATAGTCATCCTATGTTTTCTCTGTATTTCATGGAATAGATTTAAAATAGAAATTCAAACTACTACTTCAGCTTTTGAAGTATGTGAGGAAGAGGGAGAAATAAAGACTGCTGTGTGAAATCATAACCTAAATTTCTCACATATTCTTCACTGGGCTCAGCAGATATGAAGATAGAAGCCTATACTTACTTTTCCAGTCATATTAGTTCCTGTATTTTGCTCATTTTACATCTCCTTTTGGCTAAGAGTTTATAGTTTTAATGCTTTTTCTAGGCTCACTCTTTTAAGAGACTATAACTGACATAGTGCTGCTAGCTAGGAAGAGTGTGTGTACGAGGCTCACTGAGGGTGTCCTCATCTGCCTAGGTTCTGATGACTGTGAATCAAAACAGATAGCTTTGTTTTATTGCAAATTACATAACTGTGAAGAATCATTTGTAATAGTGCTGTTTGAAGAAAAATTAAGATTTTTTTCTATATAAAGCTGTTATTCGGTTGAATTTCATTTTACTTTTGGAATTGCTGGACTTCAATTATTTACTTATTAATCCTTAGAGAAGGTTTCTCTAACTTAAAATGTGAAAGGAAATGGAAAATGACTCCTTAAGCCAGAGTTACATTTTGCTTTGGACACTCACATGACATGTAGGAAATCAGAGTCCTTTCTCTTTTCTTCCTGCTTCAATGGTCTTGCTTGAAAACACTATTCTGAACTGAGCAAGGTAGGTTCTGAGAATATCTCCCTTATGTTAAGTGAACTCCTGAATCACCTGGCTGCTCAGTACTCTTCCACAGGGTTTTTCATGAATATTTTTGAAATGTTTCATTTTTGCTGCGGATATGAAACTATTTCTGGAATGGAATTATTGTGGTCCAGTTATAATTAATACAGAAGCTTTGAAATTGCTGGAAACTCAAGGGAACTTCAAACAATTCCTCAGATAAATAAGTTGAAAGCAAATATTTAGTGCTCTCTTGTTTTGCCCCAGAGCTCCACATATTGCATCTATCTAGTTTGGGAGTACATTTTTGTATTATTGATATGATACAGTCTGGCTGCAAGCTCCTTTCCAGAACTTGGGATTTCTTCTGAAATCCATAAACAAGCCTTTTTAGCCCTTTAGGTGACATCTCACTTAGGGACAAATGCTAAGCCAACAAATACCTAGTATGCTCATCATACTAAATACTGTCAGATATCTCAGCTATTCAGAGAACTCTTACATCTCCAATTAAAGTTATAATTGTTCTTTTCTGATATAGCTCATCTACAGGACTCTCTGTCACTAATTGTTTTATAATCCCTGCGTATCTTGATGTATAAATAAACACCTAGAAGCATGATTTTGAATTTGTTTTATTCTATTCCTGTGGAAAATGGTATTGCTATATTATCTGAAGATATATGATACTTTCTTTTTACGTGTGATGGTACCAATAAAAGAAAGAAAGAGACCACCAGAGAAATGGAACTGAAAGTCTTAAATAAATGGTGCAGTACAAAGCATCCTGCTTTGGTGTACCTTTTTCTGATGTCTTGATGCACTAAGAAGAGACACCTGTCCTGAGTGCTAATGTTAAATGACATCTTCTCAAATCTTTCATTCTAAGGTGTAAATTTATTTCACAGTAATTTTATTAATGAGAGAAGTATTTTCAACCTTTCATGGAGGTCTTCTGCTACAGGATGCATTCAAAAGCTTTCCCTCTCTAGCTAGGAGGGTATGGAAAGCTCTTTAAAAAAACAAACCCAAACACGTCATATACACTAAAGAGGTCAAGTGTCAAGGTTTCAAATTTGATAGCTGGGTGTCATCACATTATGTTTGAGTCATTTCAGTAGATGAACCTGTTTACATGCCTAGATTCAAGTCTTGTAGAAAAGGTGTTTTTCGCTATTTCTTTCTCATCAGTTAAAACACAATGTATATGCTGATGCCCAGGGRTAATCAGGTTCTTGCATGAAATGAAATTCTATTAGTGCATCTCTCATTGAAATGTAGTATAAAAAATGTTTTCACTCATATTTACAATTTTACAACCAAGCTAAAATTCATATCTGTTCAGAACTACTTGGAGAACCTTTCAATAATGTCATATACTACCTAGATACAATTAATCTCTTATATTGAATCCCTGCACTGTGAAAAGGAGGTAATAGTAGTCAGTTCTTTGTARTTAAAACTCACCATATCATACCTATATTTTATATGAGATGTCATTATTTTGATAAGGAAACTCTGACCCTTCTTTGAATGATTTAGAAATAGGCGAAGAATTAAAATATGACTGCATCACATTTCACGTGCTGAATTTTAATAGCCATGGAAACATATCCAATATTTAAATCTCAGTGAAGAAAGTACCCCTATTTGGGGAAGTTTATCAGAACAAATTTAATTTAAGTGTATGCTTAGTCTCTGTTCTGAACAGAAATATTTTCAAACACACATTTTCCTGAATGGGCTCTGTTCTTCAGAATATATCACTCTGCATCTCTAAG
The DNA here is from genome assembly GCF_003343035.1 of Apteryx rowi. NCBI lineage: Eukaryota > Metazoa > Chordata > Aves > Apterygiformes > Apterygidae > Apteryx > Apteryx rowi. Next base: position 709,398 of record NW_020449908.1, read on the forward strand.
CTTTTATATTCATAGGATCATACTGAAATTACATTCAATCTCAATACTATTTGTTATCCATTCTTGAGATATAAGGACTCCTTGGGCCAGGCAGTGTTATTAGATGAGACAAAGCACCATACAAACACAGATATTCTGCTGCTACAGCCAACATGTTTTCTGAGACAGTACAATTACTTTTGCTCAATATGCAGGGTGGTTTAATCAAACCTACAAAACCCAAATGGGCCTAATTCAGACCATTTTTGGTGTCTCTGCAAAGGTTTAGAAATAGGCAGGACTGAGGAATGCATTTTAGAGGCACGTCAGTAGTATTGCTTGGGTTGACACTGAGTTCAGGTAGACTTGTTTTCTCTAGCCAGGCCAGGCCTGAGCTGAGCTCCCCCGATCCTCGCTTGCTCTCCAGGGGCAGGAGGGTTATCAGGTTGGCTCAGCCCTCTGGGAACCGAAATCCAGGTCCAGGCTACTTCTGTGCTCAGCCTAATAAGCCCTGCTGCTGGAGCACTCAGCTGCCCCACTGAGGTTTCCCGGCAGCCGCCCTGACTCCAGCGAGATGAGTGCTGAGCTAAAGTTAACAAGCTTGGATCACCCTGAACTCGTTATGGACAACAGGAAAGTTTCTGCAGTGACCTTAGCACCTGCATTATTTGGGGTCAGGAGCACTTCAGCTCCCTGAATAACAGAGATGAATGCATGCATGAGGACTTGATTCTCTGCTGTAGTTTCCTTTTAATAGTTTAGATCATATTTTGGATTTCTTTATAGAAATCCTACTGCCTGAAATACCTTTTTTTCAGGCTTATTTATTTTTTCTTTCTCTCCCCCTCTCTTTCCTTTTTTTAACCTGAGAAGCAATTTTTTCTTTTTGTTGTAGTCCACCAAAATCAAATAGTTCTAGATAGCCCCGTGCAACAAATATGAAAATCCTGTATTTTACATTAAAAAATGTTAGTCTAAATTAATAATCTGCATATTCATTGTTTGCCTTGTTTTACATCTATTCTTCATATCTGTGTTAAATGAATTTCCTGCCACTGGTCCCAGGCTGGTACTCTAAGAATAGCATGAAATTGGTTTCCAAGTTCTGAGTTCAAATCTTCACTTATCAATATGATCAACCATAATGTAATATAATCTCTTCTGCTCAAGACCCCATCTAATTTGGAACCAAAGGTCTTTTAGAAAATGACTCAGTTGATTAACCACTTATAAGCTAAATAGGCACCCATATGCCGCTGCTCGAATAGTTTCGTAGGTGCTAGGACAGGTCATGATCCCTGGCTGACATGGAATAGCAGTGGAAAGAGACTTGCAAGTAAAGAGAAATAGAGGTTTTATTGAAGAAAAGAAAATAACAGGGGAGAATAATGGCTTCTGTCTCTTCGAATTATGGGTAGCATGGATTTGCTGCAGCGAGGCTTTTGCAGCTCTCACAACACATCAGCTTTACCTCAGCAGCCATAAGCATCAGCTTAGCAGAGCATCAACTTGCATCAGACTCTATCTTCTGGTATCATACAGCACTTCCCTTCAGGCTTTTCAGTCCTTACAAAATCTTCTACCAGGCTTTGGCTTTAGAGTCTAGAAGCTTCACAGAAGATTTAGTACAGATTTACACCAATTCCATTTCTTACTTAGTTACAACAGTTTGTGACAATCTTGCTTTCTTTTTTTCCTTCCCCTCAGAGAAATTGGAAACTAGTTGTAAACATATGCAAGAAGATAAATATTGCAGCTCCCTGCCTCCCTCAATTCCTTTTCTCCCTTCCCAGTTTTGGAGCAGATTTTAAAATGTATTTTTGCTGGTGTGCAAGACCTTCAGAAGGTTTGGTTTTGGCATTATGGGTTGGATGATTTATCTTACTTGCTTCAATATGTTTATATCTTTGATGTTGAATTGATATTGGTGTGTACCTGGGTAGAAAATTTTAAAAGCTGATTTACCTCTTATGCAAATGACRATGTTTGAAGTTCTGTTATTGGGTCCAAAAAGCATTATTAACATTAGTCTCCCAAGGAATAGATATCCATAGAAAGTTTTCAAAAAACTAACTTAGAATCACCACACCACAAGTACTAGTAAAATGGCTTTCTCAAGGGGTTAGAATGATTTTAAGGCTAAGATACTGGATCAGAACTAAAGACTTCGGTATCTGGACATATATATTTGAGGCAGATACTTCTGCCCTGTGGATATTCTTCCCATAACTGGCAAATCATGGACCTGTGTCTGGGCACTCATCCCAACTGGTAGATGAGTTGGGAGGAGTGGGAGAGTTGGGAGTAAAGGAGAACCCCGACTAACTATAGATAAAATTATGAGACAGTGTCAGAAATTCTGAGCCCAAATTTGAGATGTTCAAATCAGTAATGATGGACTACATGCTAATATATGCTAAAGCTGAATTAAAAAAAAAAAAAAGCAAAACCACCTTTTCCTTTGCTATTAAAAGGAATGTCACAAGGGACTGAGAAATTTTTAACTGAGTTTTGAAATACTGCCTTTGATTCTTTTAATGGTATAGCCAATAGGTCACTGTCTGATTAAGCCTCTTTAGCAACTTCCTGTCTAGGAACTGGAAATTGCTATGTGAAATATGATAAATAAATAGCAGGTATTTTATAGCTATGATTATTTGGACAGGAACAGAATATGAGGAATAACAATAAACTGTATTGACCAAGCATAATTTTGTAGAACATATTAGGTCAAATATCACATGAATTGTTTAGGTTTGATAGATATTTTGGTACACTTGACAAAGATGGCAACATAATTTTTCTCTTATCATAGCTCTTCTTCCTTCTTTCCTCATGTTAATTCTTTTCATTCACTGGTCTTGTTCACTGCTTGCCAGAGGCAATTGCCACCGCAACCTCTGCCAGCAGCCCTTGCTCTGCCGTAGTGCCTGGGGAAGACAGGGATGTGCGTGAAACAGGGCGAGACGAGAGAGGCATCAATATCTGCTGGGAGGACTACTTTGAAATACTGGCTGTGCTTGAAAGCTGCTTTCCCCTGAGGGAAAATAGGATGTAGGATCTCTTTACATAATTGACTTCTCCCTTTAATGTGGTAGRGCAGTGTGTACAGATGTATGTGAAAATTGCATTTCTCCTTTGGTACTTAGAAGGTGGTTATTTTCTACATTCTTCCCCCTCCTCTTCTTCTTCTTCTTTTTTTTTAACAGTTCTGTCATAAGAACCATTACCTTGCTGTGGTGAATGGTTTAATTATGTTCAAATTTCCAAAGGTGTTCAACAACTATCTCTGCTCCTGTTGGAGTGTGTGATGAAATTACCATGGATATCTATGAAAAGAGTGATAGGCCACTGATTACCGATTTTGAAAAATCCTGTTCTGTTACCATCAGATGAAACTTCAAGCTCCTGTGAATGTAAATATTCTTAAACTTGATGGTCAGTTCTCTCCTATTTACGTTTGTACAGCTCGGCACAGGGAAAAATACAGGCATTTCTTTGCCAGATAACATTGCAACACTGAAGTTGCAATAAAATAGTCATTATTTTCCTAACTTATTCTAATAGAAGTTGGTTTTTCCTGCAAGAGAAAAAAAAGGTAAATAATGAGAGAGCTTGGTTAGGATTTGAAAGCCAGAATGAAGCCCAGCAAAAGAATAAAAAGAACAGAAGAATGGGATCCTGGCATGGTTATATTTGTGTGGATAATGTGATATTAGAAGAAGATAATTTTATCTAAATCAGGAAATGATAATTTTGGAAACTAAAGGCAGCCCACTAAGTAAGTAACTCTGTTCTTTGTGAGCATAAATATACTAGGTTGTCATAATAGAGTATTAGCAGTAGGTAAGAAAAAGACTTATCAAATCATCCAGTTCACTTCAGTGCTCATACAGTATTCTTTTGCGTAGATTCTGCATTTTTAGTGAATTTATCTTTTCTTGTGTGTACCTTCCCACAGAAAAGTATCCTAAAAGCTTTAGAATTAAGATGAAATAAGGATTTTTTTTCAGCAGTTTTAAAACAACAATGGAATATAACCATATCAATAACCATCTGTGATAATATTGTAATAATCAAGCTATAATTACACTATTTGAAAAGTTTTACAAGGATGTCTGGAAATTGAATGAATTTTGATGTGTTAGAAATGAATTAAAATCATGGTTTGTCAAAATACAGTTTAAGGGGGAAAACCCTCTGCTAAATGAAGAAGCTTTCTTCTAATATTCATTTCTGTTCACCAAAAAAAAGTATTTCAGATAAAGTAAAGAAGTGTCTCATAGCAAAAATATATATATATTTTTTCCTCTTGACTTGGTATGGAGGTTTGGTGAAATTTAATGTAATTATGAATCAGCAAGTGGAAGGCAAAATTTTCAAGAGTGACTACATAACTGACTAATTTGTCCAGATGTGAATTCATATCCTTTGGTGCAACATTGAAATAATCATTTTAGAAAATGCAAATATTTTACAGTATTTTTCTTTTTTGATATAGGTTCATACAAATTGCCAAGCAATATTGAATGGCCCAGGGAATAACGGCAAAAATAAGACTTGTCTTTTTTAATATCTATAGTGGTGTGAATTAAGAACAACTCAATTCCACTGGTGAAAGTAAAAATAAATGTAAAAGATTTTAGTGTGCAGTATTTTATCATTTCCATCTTTCCATTCTGTCTTTCCATCTCTTGGGAAGATTCTTTGAGATCTTCAATAGATAAATTCATATTTACTTATATTGTTTATTTTCATTTCCAGTTTAGATGTGTATGTGAGTAAACCGATGAAAAACAAAGATAAAATATCACTCAAACTCAGATTGGCACATATTCTTGCAGTGTTTGAGACATTTCTTCTAATATGTCCCTCCTACATTCATGCCAATTTAGGGCCAAATTCTGCTTTTGTATGGAAGTCTGCACTGCCTCCCTCAATAGCAGAAAATACTCTATGATTGAGATAGTATTTGTTGAATTCAGGATAAATTGGAGAATTGAAAAAGTAAAATTTAACCACAATAATTAAAGCCAAGAGAGGGTACTTAGCAGAATGATTAAAAGAGAAAACCAAAGGGGGAATTGGATAGCTCAGAATAAGAAGAGAATTGATGGGATATTTGTGGTAGCCAGTAATTAAGCTCTCTCTTACAATAGCAGAGGATGAGATCCAAGGGACAGAGCTCTTCACCTGAGTTATCTGGTGGTTTTCAATTTTTATTTCAATTTTTAGGGCCTGTACAGCCCTAGAGAACTCCAGTAGAGGTTCAAGCTCCTGTAAAGTGAATTCTAATCTATGTATCTAGAGATTACAGACTTGCTTTTCTTAGTGATCTCCTATGTATATTCCAGAGGTCCACAGACACATTCCTCAGAAGTCCTGACACCTCAGGCTTTTCATTAATTTGCATCCAGCTCAAGACAAAAATAATTTAAAGCTCTTCCACACCACTAACAAATGAATGTTCTATTACATTTTTCCTTGTACATTTTGATAACAGTGATCATAACAATTATATATATACATACATTTAGGTACACTCATACATGTAATTATTGAAACAGTTACTTGACTATAATTCATTATTGAATGAAATTAAATCCAAGCAAGAGCTGAATAGGAAAATGAATGTTAAAATGACCCTTTGGCAAAATAAACTGAGAAGAAAGCCTGAGAAGAATGGAAAGAATCAAAACTGGGAAGTATCAACATCAGAAAAGGGCGAAGAAAAAATTATCAGATTTTTCTTTATGCCCAGCTTATGTCTGTGTATCTATATATCTAAGCTACCTATCTAACTATCTATCTGGCAATGGCAAACATACCTGATATATCTGGAAAGGAATAATTCCTTGCAAAAATGCAGGCTGGGGACTGCTGGCCTGGGGAGCAGCTGTGGGGGCCCGGGGCCCTGGGGGTCCTGGTGGGCTGTGAGCTGAGTGCGCCCCAGCAGTGCGCCCCAGCAGAAGAGAATGCAGCAGCCCCCTGGGCCGTGTTAGTAGATCTAGGGAAGTGGTTATCCCCTCTACTCACCACTTGTTAGACCACATCTGAAATATTGAAAGAAAAACTTTTTTACTATGAGGACAGGTCAGCAGGGGAGCTGGTTGCCCAGAGGGGCTGTGCAGTCTCCATCCTTGGAGATTTTTCAAGACCTGACTGGATAAAATCCTGAGCAACCTGGTCTGATCCCATAGGTGAGCAGCAGGTCAAGCACCCATAGGTGCTTGAGCAGGAGGTTGGACAATATGTTTTCCTGAGTTCTCTTCCAACTTGAGTTATCTTATGATCCTGTACGCACTGCTGTAGCTCAAAGCTTTCAAATTTAACCAGTAACATATGCTATTTAAAATCAATTAATAAGCCATGATCTGAACTATCAGCTCAACTTGGTATTTAAGCAAATTTCAGTGCTTCATTAAATATCCAGTCAAAGGAAGACTGCAGTGTTCTGTCAGGTCAATAACTTCAGTGAATCAATGAACTTCACTGAGTCAAATTCATGCCTACAGTTATTCTATTGATTTTGGAGATGTACCACTTGAAAAGTTATGCCAAGTATCTTCTCTCAGTATTCAATGGCTCATAGGGAGTGCAAGAAACTCCACAAATTAAAAAGAGAATAAATTGCGTGTAGAAGAGTTTCTTCCATACCCCAAGCAGTTGGTATTGGTTTTGAGACCTGAAATTCTTAGCTCTGTAGCCAACATATGCTTTCATTTTACATAAATAACTGTGGAAGTTTTGCTAATTTATATAAATCTCTAATCCTTTCAGAACTGCAACAAATTCTTAGCTTCAATAATATTCTGGAAGAAATTTATGATAAAATTTGCAAAAATAATTATGGTATTATATTCAATGAACAATGACTATAACTCCCAGATAGTGCAGTTCAACTGATAACTTAGGCTGTATTTGTCAGTTAAATTATTTAGCTGAATCAGAAATTAGCCACACAGCTCTCCAGGTGAGCTGCCAAACATGAACCTCATCCAAAGCAGGGTGTATATTTACATTTAAGATCTAGAAATATTTCCTCTGCCATGAATTTATTTAATCTATATATCCCAATGGTGGAAATCACCTCTGTGTAGAAAATATGAGCAAACCCACTTAAAATAGCTTTCCCTGGAACCTCTGTTTGGTGTAGGGTTGTGAAGAACTCTGCACAAAACTGGAGTTATTTTTTCATGTAACAGTGATCTATATCTGAGAGCTTGTCTGAAATGTTTTTGATAGGCAGTGAATATTATTTTTAGTCTAGTCAGAAATAAAATGGTTCCTTCACTCATGCCTCAAAACATTAAACAATATGGATTATCGTCCAACTCTCACTGACTGCTCTGTAAGTTGCATTATACTTCCCCTCTGATTTTGTTCAAGACCAGAGTAGTCTGTCCCTGTCATCCTCTGCCTCAGACTAGTTCTTGTTACTCTTCTGTTTTAAAATCTGGAGAGAGGGGTTGAATTATAAATCTGATTTTATTTGGATTAATTCAACATGGATTCACAGAGTTCTCCAGTCATTTCTGTCTGTCTCTTCCAAAGCCTAGAGGAAAAAAAGTCTTGCCAGATGCAATACTCTATGGTAGAACATTTTCTCCAATGAAATCATTTACATCTAAAAGGACCTGCAATTCAGCAGGAGCTGCAGTGTGGTATGTCTTTCTCAGCTTATAATACCTACTTTTGAGAACCCCTTTATTTCTAGTTTTATATTATTTATTAAATGTTAAGCAAAGTTGCATGATGATTGGCCCGAGTCTCATCATGGTGTGCCTGAAGTGCTCAACTAGCGCTTCTATATTATCCTGGCAGAAAAATAAAAAATGATCTTCTTTTCCTAACCATCCAGACTCCTACATATATTAAGGCCTGAATTTAAGAAATTAAATAGTTTAAGTATTTTATCTTCTTTTGTTCATGGAAGAATTATAGTTTTTTCTTGTCTTGCCTACTCTTGTCTACTTAGTATGGTTCACTTTATCATAAATCCATCTCCGGCACACTGAAATGACTTGATTTCACAGGGCATTCTTAAAACATTTTAACCAACACGACCAATCTGATGGTGCTGAGATCTTTTTCATCTATTATGTCCACTAACTCTTTTTAAAAGTTAGCTAAACAGAAGAGGATCACATGATGGCATGAGAGAAGTCATGTCAATCCATTGCTTCTAGATACAGTGCAGGGAAAAGAAATTCAATACCAGCAAACCTCAAAAGAGCATTGAAGGAGTGTGGCATGCTGTCCAGCAAACAACTGAACTGGGGAAATGCTCAGTTGCTGGGAGGACGTGACAGAGCATGCCATTGAGGAAACATCAATAAGTGTTTTCTAGACACCTTCTTTCCTCTTAAATGTTTAAGAAGGCAAGTCCTCAATACTCTGTAGAAAAGGAAAGATCTTTGTTAAAAATCATGGGATTGAACCACTTAATCCTCAATGCCATCAAGTTCAGCACTTTAAGAGGAAATATCTTACAATATAGTTGTTTCCCTCTTTCACTGCAATAAACAGTTTGTCATGAAAGTGCGAGCCCACTTGTAATTATGCAGAATAAAAGATAAAGTATTATTAAAAGCACTAGACCTCCAGAGCTGAAATCGTAATATGAAATGCTGCCACTATAATGCATGACATTTTGTGAAATTTCAAGGTGGTGCTCAGCAGTAATAATACTGCACGGCTCACTGCTCAACTGTCACATTAATAAAGCACAATAAAAAGATGGTACTATTCATGTCATCTGCTTTTTCACTTTTTCCCTGTAACACCATCATTTAGTTACTTTTCTTAAGACTGTTATGTTTACTTGTATTAAAATTCAGTTATCACTAAAGGGAATATTTTATGCCAAATGCTGTTATACTGTAATAACAAACAGCTTTTGCCAACTCTGTGTGTAAAGCCATAAAGACATACATTATAAATAATCAGGTATTTCAATGCAAATATGAACTTCTAGAAAGTAGATATTCAAATGATATTCAAATGTTAATATTATTTTGAAAGACAAACTTATGCCGATTTTTATGAAGTGTGATTGATCTGTGTTCTCTTCTGGCACAATTATTAATTGCATCACTCCAGCCTTTATAAAATTAATCATAAAAAAATAACCCAAAAAGGAAACAGAGAAGATTGCAGAGATATTGTTAGTCTGGTTGCATCCTTTAAAATAATCTCTGGAGAATTCGACTCAAGGCTAATTCTTATTATCTTTTCCAAAGTTTGCCTATATTGTCATGTATTCTAATTAGTCCAAATACAAAAGACAGCACCTGCAACATGCAGCTTCTTTTGTTCTTTTAGGATTACAGTTAACAGCATTCAGCCAATTTCTGTCAGCTTTGAACAAATGTGCTAAATGGAGTAGAGATGTTTTCCCTCAAATGAAGGCACCTACACAGGAGGCAGCCATAATTTGTATGGCTGTATGCCCGGAGCCCAGGCAGGGAGTGGGAGGAGAGGCACTGTTAACTGCAGCTCTCCTGACTCCTATGGCCCTTCTTCTTGCACTGGAGGAAGCACGTTGCCACACARTCCTTTTGTATGCACATGCAATTAGAGGGCGATATTTGTTGGCATTGTTTGCCCTTGCTGGAGGTGCATGATGCTGTTCCCGTTGAGCATCTCCACTACAGTCATCACATCGGAGCCTGAACTTGTAGATTTATGATCCTAAGAGACTACATAAGCACCCACAACAAAGGCATTGCAGTACCTAAAAGTAATTGTTTGATCTTAGCTAGCTCTGGAAGAGTCAGAGTGAAGTGTTTAGTCAATACAAAAATTATGTTGCCTCTAATGATTGTTCATGTGACTGGTTATTTGGGCCCTTCCTAGTAATCATCTGCTGAGGATAAGAGCCTGGCTCGGGATTTCAAATAAGGGTCTCTAAAGAGTCAGTGCACTGATTTTTCTTTTGATGAAAGGCATCGAATTCGGCAGCAGCCAGATTCTCAGGAGATTTCATGCATTTTATATTACATAATCACCAGATAAAAGCAGAAATATTCTTAAGTTCAGAAACTGAAACCAGGGTTACTTTCTTCTAGCTGAGTACCCCTAAATTCTGCAATACAGAATCACAGTTCCTCTTCCTTGTTGTTCCTCTTTCCCCATGAATCCTGTCTTCTTGAAGGCATAAGATGGCTTCATAAAGAGGTGGAGGTGGAAAGTCTCCCACTCAGCTGGCAGGCCTTTCTGCTGCTTATTCCAAAACCTGCCCTGCTTGTCCCAGGTTGAATGTTGTTACCTGATGTGAAGTATATTCTGAGCGCAGACACCAGATCAGGATCCTCGGGTATCCCTCTGACTCAAGCCTGTGTCCTAGCAGAAGTTCAGCAGGGTAAAGATATTTAGTTCCCTAAACTGTGAGATGTGCATAAACCCCCAAATGTAGGTGTCTAAGTTGTGCAAAAAATAGGTGCCAAAATGAAATCAATAAATAGGTATTGAAAATGCCTTTCTGTGGCACCATTCTTAGTTCGTTTCACATACCAAAGCTGATCCTCTAGGTCTTGCCCTGAGTTGTTCATGCTGTTGCCACAATAGCAATACAGTTTCATCCACTCTTCATGGAAGGTGGCAGCATTTTAAAGATATTGGTCTTATATCAAAAGGTCAATTTTTAACAAGAGTTGCAGTAAATGTCATGTGAATTGCTTTTTGTTCAAGTATTTTGAATGCAAAGCAATTGGGAATTGTGAAGAATTTGCTAAAACTGTTGAATTTTTAATGGTAAGCACCGTAGCAGGTACCAATTTCACATTCACTTTCTTTCCTTTAGGAAAACATTATTGTAAAAGACAGCAGCAGACAGAAAGTGATGGAGTATACTATTTTAAAGCTACACAGTACTTAAAATATGTATTATGTTACACTCTGGTGATTTAAATTAAAATGCAAAAAGAATACTAGAATAATTTGTTTGAATTTTTATCTTGAATTTTTATTCAGAACTTTCCAGGCAATCTTATGTCTATGAACACAACTTGAGTAATCATAACATTTAGCTAAGTTAGGTTTTCATGTTCAACTGTATCTACGACAGTGGCTTCAAAATAGTAATAAGTTTCAGGTATTTTTTTAAGGAAGAAACCATGTCTGTTCCTTACAAAGCAGATTTTGTTCAAAAATTTGGAATCATTTTGATTTCACAAATATGTTTAAAGTGTTCTGAATTACGTTTTTAATGTTTTCGGTTAGTTTGACAGCAAAAAAAGGTAGTGTTACTGCCCTATTCTTACCTAAAAGAACATCTAAGGAGCAGATTTAATTTAGCAGTGGTGTTTTACAAATAAAATAAAGAGAACTTTTTTAGGTATATTGATAACAGAAAATATGAAAGAAAATGTCTGAAAAGTAAATTGACCTTCACTAGATAAATTACAGCTGTATTTATTCTTTCCCATGAGTCTGATTTTGTGATGTTTTTCCAATGCACTTCAAAAATAGAGTCCAAATCTGTTCACTCTCTCAGAAGTGTCTTCATTTTTTATGTATTAGCTTTTCATATGTTTCCTTTCCTGGTATCCCTCTCATATTCAAGAACCCTGGTTTTTGATGGCCAGGCATGCCAAATACCACACTAATCAGCAAGTATTGTAGCTGACTCCAAATTAATCATTATCTTTCATCTCAGTTTCTATTTATAACACAGAGTATTCTTCTGAATTCAAAATTATGCATTTTAAATTTATTAAGCATTCTTGCTGTAAGGTCTGTTAAAACTTGCTCTGACTGTTCTGGTGAAATGCAATGCTCAGTGGGGCTGTGATGCAGCCACTGACATGGATAAATGCTTTTTAAGCGTAGAAGGATCTATGGATAGATTTTATATTACTGCAGAATTTGTTCCATTGTCATTTCCAGACACTTTAAAAAGATTTAATTGCACATTTTCACATCTGATATGTTTTTAGAGCTATCTGCAGTACCAGAAAATATAAGCTAAATATAAGCTATGAATATCATTTCATTACTGCTTGCTGTCAAGAAAATCAGTGGTACATGACTCCTTTTGACTTCAGAAAAACTGAAAAAAAGCTTTTTTTAATCATGTCCTCTGTTTAAAGAAGTATAAATAATGTTTGCATCTGAAATGGTTGTCTAATAGGAAAAGCATATGAAATCTTTCAGAAGCATTTGCTTTTGTGGTAGCAAGGTATCAGCAGCTACTGAGGTGACATTTTAAGTGTGAAAGTCTCATCCTCATTTCTTGCCTTTATTCCAGAGAAAGGGGCCAAGAGGAAGGAAGTGACCCTAGACGGCCTGTTTGCAGCTGGCAAGCTTTTGAGACTGTGTTTTGTGGAGAAGAGGAATGGGTGAATGGAGAGGAGGAGCGGGGATTTTTTTTGTTAATTAGCTTGCCCGTTCACTTTTCTCAGGCTGTAAAGGAAATGCTGTAAGGCTCTTTCCTTGTGACCCCCACCATCCACTCTGTTATCATAAGGAGTAAATAGCAGCTCTAGTAGGCACCAAAAACATTCAGGCATAGCAGGGGGTCAGTAGTTACTCTCTGGGCCACTTTCATGATGCCCAGCCTCTGTTAGAAGGTATTTCTCTCTTGCTCTTACTCTTACTCTTTTCACTCACCTTCATCCCTGTCCTGCAATGTGTTAAGGCACAGATTAGGCTGACAGATCATCCTGGAGTGGTATGAGCTAGAGAAGGAAAGTGATCCAGATCAAAACCAAGCAACCAAAAATAATCTGGATCTGCTACCTGATCTTGTTGACAGATTCTTTGCACCAAGAGCTGTGTCAGCAGAGCAGCAGAAGAGCCTCCAGGTGTGGAGCTGGAGAAGAGCAGGCAGGAGCAGGAATATTTTAAGCTGATATTGTTGGCAAACACATTTTCTTATGAAAGCATAGCCAGAAGGAACAGCTGATAGAGACCACGCTCCATCCTTTCCAGGAGCTGCAGCTCCCTCGAAGCTACAAAACACAAATGTCAGCATTATTCAGCAGGAGTCTGCAAAAGGTACAGTTTCCCCCAGTGACTAAGGCACTGCAAGAAAGTGGTAGCATTGTGATTTTGAGAAACCAGGGAAGACTGTTACAAGCCAGATATTTTTCCTGGGGCTGATTCGCAGGATTAAACAAGTGATTTAAATCCTTCATAATTGGACTCCACAGTCTTGAAAACACAAGTCTCTTGTCTCTTTCAAAAGTCTTGTCTCTTTCAAAAGCAGGGCCTATTACTTTTCCTACATATTTAAACTGTTGCTTTTTATTTACTGTTCATAAGCGGATAGATTTGATTCGGCTGCAGTACTGTACTGTAGCTTTTTTGATAAATACAGTACTAGAGATCATAATATTTTCCCATTTTTTCTCTGACCAAAATCATGTCTAATACAGTTTCTCATTCTTTTCCTATTATCATAAAAAAAAAAAAATCCCCCAAAGGTAACTTCCTTCAGAGAAATCATTAAGCAGTTACTGAACCGAATGTACCTTCCAAATGTGGTTCAAAACAAGTTCACCATGATTTYTTTCTCAGAAACATTTTATTTGTAGAAATTTGTTGAGTCAAGCAATCCACATGTGGTCATGCTGAAAATACAAATAAAGGATATATTTCATGCTTGCAGAGTCTTACATGTCTCCCTCAGAAACAAAATCTTTCAACTCAAGCAAGTACATTTCCATTATGAGACCTTGGGCAAATCTGTCATTACTTTTTGAAAACACAAAATGTTTGCCATTTTCTATTAAAGCTGAATCATGGAAGGAGTAATGTACAGACTCTCTCTGGAGTAAAACACATTTAAATCTGTTATTGCAATAGGAAAAGTCAGGTTGGGAGGGGGTAATAAAAACTGGGATTTGAGTATGTCAGTACAAATCTTAAATGATGACAATACCATCATAACCCTATAACCTGAGGATTTTCAGGGCTGGCTACTAACTGTGCATGTGTCTCTCCACACAAATATTCAGGATAATTCTTAGCTATACCATGTGCTGAGGTTAAGTAGTGGCCTTTCAGATAACGTATAAATAGCTGGCTTTAGAAGTAGATAGCCAGTTGTTTGACATTTTCCTAAGTGCAGCCATTTTCTATGCTTAATAAAAATTATTCATTCTGTTGAGGGTGTTGGAAGTAACGCTTTATAAACCTTCCAAGCAAACGGAGTGCCAAGCGCTAATTCAGTTCAATTTAGATCAAGGAATCTTTGTTTTGTTTTCCAAAGGCCGCTAAGAATCAAATCAGAGAAAAAGCCCTCTTCTCCACCCACCGCCTGTTTTTTTTGGCAGATTACAATTCTATTTTAAATCTGTGTGGGTTGCATTTGAAGCTAGTTGTGTGTTGCAAAGCGTGTTGCAAGGTCCAAATGGTAGGGGAGCTGGATAGGGCTGGAAATGATAACTGTGAGCCCAAGCTCGGTCCAGGGTGCCTGGATCCTAATGAGTTCAAACACTTTAAGGTCTACAAAGGGCAGATGGATCAAGTCATAGGGCATACTGAACTCAAGCACTTAAGAGATGTGCCTGACAAAGCTAGTTAAAGACGTAGCATAATTAAACATGTAGTTAAAGATTGAGTATTGCAGCATGATATAATAACAGGATGGGCATCATCATCTTTACAGAAAGTATGACTATACTGGGAGCACGACTGCAGCACACTAATACCAAAACCACAGTGAATAACTGCCTGATAAAGCTAGGAAACCATGAAACAAAAGTTTCTATACCCTTTATCCTGGAAACAAGTTGCCTGTCTCCTTATAGGAAAATGCTAAGGAGCTACCAAAGGGGGACCAGAGAGTTATGTATCTCATTGAAGCAAAAGACTCGAAAATGCAGTGAACAGCTCCTAGTTTAACCAATTGATATTTACATACTTATGGAGGTATATGGGGGGGGGGTTATCCTAATTAAGAGGTTCTCCTAACTGAGGAGGGAATTGAAGGATTTTTAGGGGAAAAGATTAACCCACCTGAACAGCTTGAGTTAAACCTAATTTTAGGTACCTTCATAACAACCTAAAGGTTGGGGTCACTTGAACCTTGAGGATCCCAGGGAAGTAGTGTCACATATGAAATTTCTGGTTTAAGAAAAAAGCAGTTTGTCTAGTGCCATACTTTACTACTGAATTTTAAAAGTATGACTTGAGGCCAGATTTCCCAGTTGCTTAATATAAAGTTATATATGCAAAATGCCACCTGAAAGTGTATTTAAATGATACTTAATATGCACATCTATCCAATTTCTGTACGTGGGTTTTGAAAGATATATAGGCTCTATATACTATGCTGTATGAAAATTATGCTCTTTTTTACATAAATTTAAAATATACATCTAACTATTGAATGATATATTTTGTATTTGGAGTATCTTTATCCTTTGTTTCTGTTACCATGATATCCTCTAATATTTATGTATACCTGTACAGCCTGGCAATAATTGTGACAAATATGTAGGTTTAATCTTAAATCTTTCACCAACAACCTTTTAAAAAGCCACACCATCTGTCTCTCATGTTTAATGAAAATGTGATCAAATCCATATGAAAATAAGAGATAAAGTAAATATATAAGGAAAGAAGAACTTAAGAAACCTATATTCACCCTTTCGTTTGAATTTTCTTTGTTTACCACCTGATAATTTTGCTTTCTTCTCTGTGCTGTGAAAATATTGCAGAATCTGCAATGCTTTCTGAACTTATCAATGCATCCATACAGTCCCTTCTAAAATTCTGTAAGTCTTTGGATTTAGGCCACTGAAGCATCTACAGCCTATTTCCTATACAGCCTTTAAAAGAAGACCTTCATTATTTTTTAAAACTAGGAATTTTTTTGAGGTGGTTAGAAAGAATTGCATGAAGGGAATTAACAAAGCTTACTTTTTATATCAAATTAGAAACACTTTAGAAGAAAAAATATATGTGGAATATCCTTTTTTATGTTCTGCCCCTTCCCTTCCCCCACTCAAGAAGAAAAGTTTGTAATTTTGGGAACATACACATACTCTGTTTTGAAAAGAACAAGATTTCTGAATTTTTCCTGGTGTTTTGGTAACAATTTTTTTATGTAGAGTCTTCTGAGAGCTTATTTATTTATGAAATTTTGAATCATTATCAAATAATAATTAAATGGTTAACCAAGAGATTTCACCTGTGGCAATAATGAGAGGCTTATAGGAAAGTTTAGGAGGTGTAAGTTGATCTTTGTTGTTCAGGTCATCCCATCAAAGCTAAGAGAAGCTCTGAGAAGGCATTGAAAGTAAAATGTACTTCAGAAGTCTCTTGCTGTGTTTGTACACAAGCAAAATTCTCTCTCAAGTTTCTCCTATTTTACATATTGGATGATATAGAAATTACAGATATGTCTGGATATTTAAAGAAGTCCCAAAGATTACATCATGCATGAGACGCTCATTTTTCAGATTCCATTAATTCTCTAAGAACGGCTGTAGGTCAGTGCCAACCCCCTGAAGGTAGTCAGTACCAGACCAGGGAAAATTCAGGAACACCTGACTTGGACAGCTGAAGAATAAAGTGCACAAAAGAAATTTTTCTTTTTTCTAGAAATTTGCCAGCCAGTGCTTTGCTTATGCTCTAGGTCATTACCTCCTTATCAGCAGTAACAAGAAAAGGCTATCATTGTATATAATACATACTTATCTGAGCAACAGCTGTTTTTTCAGGCCAAAGGGCTGCAGTTTAATCCAATGGAAGCATTCAGCCTAGAGCTGTCTTTGTAAGATAAGGAATTATCAAAAGACAGGCTGTTTGACTTGGAGAATTTTTAGAAAATCTCGAATTTACTAATCATTGTAATCTAAAATACACTCCAGGTAGTGACCTGAGGATGTGCCAGAAGACACATTTCTTCATCCAGGTAGTTTGGAAAAGAGAGAGGTCTGTAGCTGAGCTGCATTGAGAATCAGCTTCAAGGTTAGAAATTTAAAATATTTTTATGTAGCAGGCAGTGCTGGCTGATGTGTTGTTGGAGTTTTGATTTTTATTCCTGAGTGTTTAAAACTACCCTAGAAAGCACTCCTCTCAGTCAGTAATCACAGGTTACCATTAATATATTGAGAGAAACAACTCAACCTTTTCTGAATTTGCCTAAACTCCTGAGCTAAGTATTGCTCTGGGATAATGAGTTCCACACTTAAATTACATGGCAGAGACAATATTTTGTATGCATTAATTTTTGGTAATAAATACAACTGTAAAGATTGACTATTTTAGTTAGTAGCTTGAACACTTCATTCTACCACAGCCTTGGAATATGTATTGCCTGAACTTGGAAATGTGTTTCCTTGTGATTTGTTAGTTACAATTTGAATTTCTTGCAGCACCCCTTTGGCAGAAACTAAGGTGGGAAAAGATAATTTCCCTTTAATATCCTGAAAAGGTAGGTCCTTGGTAGAAATCTGTTCCAACAATTTTTGTGTTAAAGATGAATACAAAAGAATCACTTAGCATTGAGTTATGAAACCCTAGTGTGTCCATCATTTTACATTCAGCAGCGGTACTGCTTCAGCCAGTTTAAGCAAATTTTACCTTCTACCTCTTTCCTTCTTCAGTTTCCCAGGTGGTTTAAGCTTTTGCAGTGGCAGATTCCTGCCGAAAGAGTGGTTCTGGCTAGACTCCTGCCTCTCTTTTAAGTCTAGTCATAACCATAGAAGGAACTGTGCTTGCAAGGCAGGAGGTGGGATGTAGAGCTGGCGGTGGGAGAAGGGGAGAGGAGGAGAAGGAAACTGGCTTTTCAGCATCAGCCTACAATTTTATCAGCTGAAGCTGATCATAAAACTGTGGTATCTGCTACTTCTGGTCTGTCCATCCTTACTCTTGTGCCAGCTCATGCAGTGAAACAAGTCAAGGCGATGATCCAGGGCCCTGCATCCATCTCTAAATAAAATGTCCAGGTCTCTCTTCTCTCTGAAGAGATTTGTTTGTTAATCCAAGTCACTATGTGGCCATACAAACATATGTGCYGGCACAACACAGGGAGCAGCTTGGCATTGGCATTGACAAAGTGACCCAGGAAAGAGCATGACTGCAGTCTCCTACTGAAGAACAGCTCAGTGCAACCTCAGTTACAGATGAATAAGTATTAACTCCCATGGGGAGTATTACTAACTTCAAAAGACTTTGGTAGGAGTACCTATGTGAGTAAGCAATTTACAGTATAGCCCTTGGCTTCTCTGCAGTATTTTATCCTCAGTTACATCCCTCATCCCTGGTAACCCAGCAGTCTCACTCATTTTCTCACAGACTTCCATCTGCACTGTGCTGCCAATCTGTCACTCATGTACATTAGCATAATGGGAAGGGTTTGGGGGTTTTGTCATTACTATTTTTGTAGAAAGCAGAGTTTTATAATGTATTTAAAGGATTTGGTCCTATGAAGTGCTGGATCTCAGAGGCTCACTTATTTTATATGTAGTGGAGTCTGCTAAACATCTCTGAGGCACTCGGCCTCTTAAAGGATTAGACCAGCCTGGAATACCATCCATTTGTGTCAATATTTTATTGGTACTACAGAGATTATGCATTAGATTGTGTCTTAGCCTGATTAACTGCTGTACTAGAAAGGGATATTGCATCTTTATGCCTTTAATAATCTAGAATACAGTTTGATATACACAGTATTAAACCTTGCAAAATAAACTCAGACACTCAAAATGCAAAACATTAATGCTATCTGGATATTCTACTGTCAGGCAGTGAATATGAACTGTAGACACTTTAAAATGTCTGTTGGAGTAAGTGTCTGACATGGTGGATAGAAGGGAGATGAGGAATTTCTCTCTGAGAAGGAGGGTAGGCCTAATGTCTGAGCTACGCATTTGCCCAGCCAGATACTGTAGGTAAGTTGACTCGATAAACGCTCCTCCCTAGGTCACCCCTCTGGACCTGCTTTCCCAGGCCTTCCCTTCGCAATGCCTGCTTCTTCCGAAACCGTGGCCAGGCACTGCCCCTCTCCTGCTGACTGCAGGTGCTTATCTGAAGCTCAGCCTGGCTTCCACTTTTACCCTTACATCAAAACCATTTCCCAGGAGGTATTTGAGATGTGGCAGAGCCGTGACTGGTACCTGATGTTCCTGCTCAGTCAACTCCCATTGCTGCAGTAAGGCACAACAGTCCGGAGGGGAAGGTTCTCCTGAAACGTTGGGAGCAGTCAAGGCACACAGAGGTGTGCAGCAAGCAGCAACACAGGAAGCAGAAGTACCAGTGACAGGGGAAAGGGCAGCCTTAGGAACATATAATTTGATACTGGTTCACAAGATGAGGTGTAAGAAAGAGGATCTCTGCCTCACTTTGGGGAACAGAGTGTGGAGCAATGACTGCCTGGTTTCATGCAGGCAGAACTGGATGGCACAAATRTGCCTTGGGGGATACTCCATCCTGATTTAATGAAGGTAGGTGCATCTTGTTCCTGATAGAAAAGTGGAAAATATTACAATATATTTAGGTGACAGTAAGAGATAACAGTGTGCAGAAGAAAAAAACTGAGGTAGCAGAGATATGGTGGGTGTATCCCTTTCTGAGCCTTAATCCATTTTAAATTATGGAAGTGTAGAATAAACTGTGTATTTACTAATAGATTTCAGATTGTTTACTAAGTTACTTCAGTGAGCCCTGCATCTAACAGAGTAGCTTCCATAACAGAAGATACAGTTTGTTTTCTTGTATGATTCATTCTAGCTGCATTAATGCCAGTTTATGATGCTGTTTTAAAAGTGACCACAATGTCACTTTTATTATCTATTTTGGAAGGTTTACCATCTTGCAATCTGGAGGTTATAAATCAGGCATATATCTGGTGACATAAACAAATACTATACTTATGTATAATGAGTACATAAGATCAAATTATAGGCTTTTAATGTGCAAGTAAATACTATACTGTGCCATTGTTGGGAAGTATTTTCAAAGCTATATGAAGCACTGATACCATCAGGGCAAATAGATTTTCAAGATGGAGATCACTGAAAAACAGTTTTATATTAGAAATTTTTTTCTGAAGACAAATACAGAAAATCAAATGTTATGTAGTGCACAATATTTAAAGATAAGAAAAGGACCCCGACTTTATCGTTTGTCACTCATCCAAACAATACCATATTCAGCGTAGGATTTGCAGATGCTCAGCCATGTTAAAATTCTGTTTTCTTTGAATGGGAAAAAGGAATAATCTGTGCTGGAATAGCCAAGCTACTACTAAATGCTTTTGAAAATCCCTTGAGAAACGCTAAAGACTACCTGATCTTGCTTCACACATGTTTGAAAGCCAAAGGGTGGACCAAGATATACTGCTGCTGTCCATTTAGACAGTGATGTTAGTCAAAATGAACCATATCATTCTTCTTTAATGAAGCAAGTTCCCATAGAACAGCACCCTAACCTTGGAGCTGTGTTGCCTGTTAACAGACAAATTCAGAGTTAGTTCAATGCTATGTGATTGACTGGATGGCACAATGATCAATAGAAAGTAGATGGCACAGAATAGAAATAGATGGCACATGATATGATCAATAGAAAGTATTTCTCTTTAGCATCCAGATTACTTGATCAGGAGCACAGGGAACACAGTGCAGAGGGAAAGTTCCACCAAGAAGAAAAAAACAGATAAAAAGAGGGGTGTAATGTGAAAAAAAAAGCTGTGTAACAACACTGAGTTGAGGTTTGTAAGGAGAAATGCAGTCTTTTATTACATGAATTGACACAGCTCAAGGGAGAACAAACAATCTTTCAAATGTGTAAGATCATCTTCAAGTCTGAAAAAGAATCAGAAAACTTCAAGCCAGATACAGAAAAAAATGCTCTGAATTAATAGTTATGTTAATCAGCTGGCCAAATATGAGAGTAGGAGACAGGGGTTTCTTTAAAATTAGTAGTGTTAGTAATAAAAATGATGATGATTATTCAACACTGATTTGCTGAACTGTCCACCTTTTCTTTAAATTGTACTCACAAAACCACAAAGGGATTCCCTTCTCTCAAAGTAGGTCTCAAGACCATATACTAGAGCAGAAAGGAACCCTGAAACAGAGAAAACACCTTTGCTTTGTGAGACAGATGAAAAATAGAAGCTTTGAAAACAATCTTCCCCACACCTTTGCACAGGTTCCTTCTCCCAAGCTTACTTCCTCATCATGCAATACTCAGTGGTCACTTGGGTTTGAAAAAGACTATGCAGTCCCCTGAATACCCAGGAAAATAATCTTACTGTCCTCTCTAAGGTGAGGCCATATGTTTGCTGAAAAAAAGACCTCACAAGAGCTTTCCAGTTTTCACTCAGAAGAAACTAGCTGTGTTTTTCAACAGACATCTTGCCTGGCTAATTTTCAAGAAGGACACAACTTTCTCCTCCTTCAAGAGAGTCCTTACCCAGAATGTATATATGTATATACTTCTTGTTATTTCTAGAACTTTACAGACAACAGGACAAACTGTGCCACAGTGTATGTGCATTCTACATAAGGACACAAGTCACAATGTTTTGTCATTTGGGACTCTAAAGTGAGAGCTGAAACAGAGGCACATGGGATTATGGCTTCTCCTGATTTCTTTAGTACATTGGCAATCTGCATAGTTCTTATGGCTGACTGGAACAGAATTTCTTTTCCATTTCTCCAAAGGAAAAAATTTTTTTCAAGAAAATGCTAGAAAATTCCTTCTTTTTTTTTTCTTTACCATTCATCACAATGAAAGAGAGACCTCTTAATATCGCAAAAATATTTTAGTTCACTGTTTTTGAAAAACAGAGAAAAGTTGGTCTAAGTTGATTGAAAGCTTTGGACTGGTCCATGCCACCTCCACGTGATGGCCTCACCACTGAACTCCTGGCTCATCTAGACTCTCTGGTATCCACAGGGCTCTTGTGTCTGCTGATCTCTCCTGCTAGCCATTGCGTTGTTGGTTATTCTGATGACTTTCTCTGGTTCTAATGACAAATTCCGTCCTGGACCTAAGGAACTTTTCTCACAAAAGCTTGTCAGGACCAATCGTTCTGGTTTTCAGAATCAGCATGTTCTGGCACAAAAGTTTTGTCAAAAAATTTCTCAAGGGCTCTATTATCTATTTCATTCATGATTCAGCTAGCTTGCTGTGGCAATAATTCTTTGTGTCCCTTCAGATTAGCTGTCAGCCTAAAGGACTTGCCCTTGTCCTGCCTCTGCAGCTCCCTTGCTTGTGAGCAACAGAGAGATTTGCATCTTTTTGTCATACAGTGAATTCAGCTGAAAGAGATACATAGGCAATATGTCTTTACTGGTCTCTGGTCTGTTTATGAGAACCTGCCAAGACTCTTTGTAAAATAGCAAATAGCACACAATTCAAATATACATAAAAGTAAAGTATTATTTGTTTTCTTTGGATTGTGAGTTCCCTCTGCATCAACGTTGCAGTGAGATTGCCATGAGATAATTTCCTGAGTGCCCCTTTTGCCCGCTAGCTCTGAGCCAACCCAGCTGGCCACAGGCAAGAAAACTCATTTTAGTTCCAAAATGCAAACATTTTTCAGAATGTCATCCAATGCCAAAAAAATTATTTTTGCAGAGATTGGGCAAATATTCCATTTTCAATCTCTATTACTTTAGCCATCCGTTTGGAATAGAACTGTTATGGCAGGTCATATTACAACATCAGCTATTTTAAACTCACTACAGAGAGGACTCTGCAGCATTTTATTGGGAGGGGAGAGGTCTCAGTAATTCCTGGGAGATACTTCACCCTGTCCATGAATATTGGTCCTTAATAAATTACTCATTAGTTCTTTATCAGTCTGCTTGTTTAAGAGACAAGTGCCTGACATAATGGGTTGAATGTAAACCTTGAAAATCTCTGATACAGTAGAAAACTATTAGCATTTTAAGAGTAAGAAGGATTACTTGCTATTTCAAATATATAATGTGTATCATTCATACATTTAAAAACTTGTTATAATTCCCTCCTGCAACTTTGTAGTCAAAGCATACCTTTAGGTGTAACTATAATTGCTTTTTATGTATGTTAAAAAGGAAGTCTAGATAGAAATAAAGGGATTTGTTATCAAGAGAAATTGTGCCCTTGTGTGAATGACATCCATTCCAATTTCATTCTCACTTATAGTCCATAACAGGCAACACAAAATGCTCCCAGCTGTCAAGTCTTGAAATCTGAGTTCAGAAATATTATAATAGTGAAGTAAAGTGGCTGAAATTTCTGTTACATAATACACACTGTCTGCTCCTAATACAAGTTAAAGGAGTTGAAGAGATCAAAATATTTCACCTTCTGATATTTCCTTTCTTAGTAATCTAAGATGTATGTTAAGTAATGAACTGGTATTTTTACCAGTTACTATTTTATTTATCTGTATTATTTAGGATCCTAGAAAATGACATAGTTTGACACAGAAACTTCTTTAAAATAGGTGCTGTGCAAAAATAATGCAAAAGATGTCCCGAAAATCTTGCAATCATTAGACTGCAAGAGAAATAGTTAGATGCACAGAGTGTTCCTCTGACATGAAGGAGGCAGCAAACAACAGGATAATATTATTCAGCACTGTAAACTCTTATATGTCCTCTGAACCTTCGAAAAGGAGAAGATACATTGATGACTGGAGATAGTTTTAACCTTTAACTTGTCTGTTTTGCTCACTTGGGGGTCACATAAGACTGAATTGCAGTTTAAAGTCAGTGAGTTTTGATCTCTTGTTTTAAGCAGGGCAAAGATACCCAAAGCAAACAGCTAGAGTTTCTTTTTTTGGAACACTTTAATCCAGGCAATGAATAGCTTTCCATTCAGAGCTAAACAAAGCCTAGAGCTTTTTCCCTGTCTCCAGATCCACCTCTGAATCCACATATGCTGCATATTTATCAGTACAGTAATTATTAAGTTTCAGCAAAATACATACGGCATTTCTCCATGTTTGTAGCTCATGATTCTGCAGGCTCAGCCAGCTGTAAGATATAGTAGAGTTGAAAAATTGCTTGCTCCTCTGAAAAAGCTAAAAAAGAAATTACATGGATTTATTTTCAGCAGGACAAGCCATTTGCGCTTTCCACAGCAGCTTTCCGACCTGAAAGTGGGCAGTAAATAAGCACATTGCAAATATCGACCAGCTCATGCAGTAAGTAATTACACCATCAAGGTATCACTAATCTAGGTGGTGAAAGTTATTGTAGTTAACCTGCAGGGCAAAAGGAGCTTTGCCTTTCCATTAATACCAGTAGGTACATCATCTGGTTGCATGTAGTAGCATGACCCCCAGTCAGATCAGGGCTAAGTCTCTCCCCTTTACTGCAGTTCAGTGAAGATATAGTGTTCTTTTTCCAAAGTTGTCTGATTCAGTACCTTGTTGTTATCGTCCCTGGCACTCCCTTCGGAGGTGACCTTGCTGTGGCTTGAGCTCACCATGGTGCTGTTTTTCACCTGGGCACCCTGGTCATGGGAGACACTGGAACTCAGCCTGCGGCAATAAACATTTTCCCTTGTTTGTTCTTTTAAGCAGCATCTTGGAATAACTCTCCTTCTCTTTTGGTTTATTCTGTTTTTTCCATTGCTTGCTTTTAACACAGTCTTTGTTCAAACGTGTGCCTGATGTTTTCCTGTAATTATCAGTTTAGCTTTCTGTTTACAGCTTGCATGCACAGATTTTTGAATTTTTGGCTACAGGCATACAACAATTTCCTTTCTAAGGTTTACATGTTCTTGTCATCTGATTCCTTCTTTTCCATCATATGGCTTTAGAGGTGGTCAATGGGTTGCTTTGTTTTGTTTTGCTCCTTTCTAATAAAGAGTAATAGCTCATTGGTCTAGAAGTGTGTCTTGATTTCCAAACATTTTTTTAACTAACTGTTGCATTTAGTTTTCTTCTGTAGCACATTTCCCACTTCTCCTTCTGTTTCTGCAATAAAATGTAGTCATCACTGCTGTTGCTAAATGATATGCAAAATGATTATGAGGTTGGTAAAGCAGGGTCATAGTTCTGTTTTGGGTTCTAGTTTCATACCTATTTGTTTTCCTTAGTCACAAATTCCATATGCCTAGAAGATCAGAAAGTTTAAGAAAATAATAATCTTAAATTTCACTGACCAAATTCCCCTGAATAGACTAGAGAGAGATTATGATAATAGTACTTTTAAAGGTAATACAGATATAAAACCTTGTTGAGAATGGTTTGCTATTGCCATATACATGTGCAGAAAAATGCAGAATGTTACCAGCTGGAATAATATATTGGCAGCCATTTGGTCCAAGTATGGATTATTATATGCAGTGAAGTTTGAGCTGTGGTTTGCGTTGTGTTAGATATGTAAATCAGGCTCTCTGTGAACACTAAGGATGTCTCTTGGAAGCAACTCTACTCTCATGTTAATTCTCATCTTCAGAGAATAGATGTACTACTACAAATTTTGGGGGAGACAAATAGATGTTGATATTCAAAGAAGAATGGAAACTTGTTAGTTCTTACAGTGATTTTTCTTCATAGGTGTTCATGTCACTCAGCAAGGCAAACTGGCATTCTTTCTGAGCGTGGAATATATAAACGAGAATGAAAACAGCAGAATGCAAATAAGTATTTAAAAAAGAGTCCATATCTCTTGGTTAAACTACTGCCAGCTATGCAATATTATGAGTACATACATAAATATGCAGCTATAGCAGGAAACAAAGTTTGTTTTCAAACACATTCCATACATACAGACAGCCAGTATAAATATGTTGGCATGAAGTTTCTAAGTTAAATAAGATGAGGTTTTGAAACATCTGGGGAGAAGCATTAAATGTGTATGACAAGAAGCTTTGGAAAAATCCAAAGCTTTTGGGAAATGTAACWGCAGTAAGATACTAAAACATAAAATACTAACCTTCTCACTTGTTAGCTAGTTGTCTTTCATAGTGATACATGACAATACATTTGGCTTCTATAAGCTGCTTTCATTGACTAAACATCAAAGATTGCCAGGGCATATGTTTTTCTTTTGTGACCTGTTAGATTATAAAGACTTACTTTTATCTTTTTAGGTACAGAAACCTCTCTTAGGTTGTAAATGCATGACAGCAGCAGTTCTTTAAGCTGTGTCTATTTACAATATTATAATCAATGATTATCTTAATTTTTTTTTATTTGAACAACATTTTTTCAAATAAAGAATGTGCATGTGCATTTCTTTTCAAGGGATATTTTGGTAACTTTTGTAGAAAACTGGTGAGCACAATAACAATCTATCATTTAAAGTGGGAAATTGAGTTATTTTTAAAGCCTTTCAACACAGTTTAAAAAATGTAGATAATTTCTCCTTAGAAGAAAAAGAAATCATAGCATTTTTAAGATAACCTGAACATACAGTCATAAGTGTGCTAAAAGCAAATTTAAGAATGTAATGTGGTCTATATATCTATAGTTCACTGAATTTTTGGTGAAAGATGAGGTGAAATATTGTCAGTAAGTGATTCTACAATAATTATTGAATATAACATATTAAAGTGAGTTACTGCAAATGGATTTTGGAAACTACATATGCAGTGACCACATCCAATGTGCATGCACAGTCATAGCAAATATGAACACAGATGGCCAATTAAATATCTAGAATCTCATCCAAAGACTGGGGAAGTCAACAGGAGTCTTTGAACTGACATCAATGGATGTTGGATCAGACATCTAACTAACTGCCAGAGAGGCAAAGCTAACCTTTCTAGAACATAAATACTCCCCCGCCATCTTAAACAATTATGCTTGAACACCATCAGTTTCATAGTGTAGATGCAATATAAATTAAATTAGATTTAATGTTCATCTGGAATCAGCGCTGAATTAGCGAATCTGGAAGCCTTGGACAGGAAGCCCTCAAAGCATTGCACAGTTGGATCAAGTCTATCTGGTGGGTGGCCTAGCTCGACTCACATGAATTTTGTTGAAGAGAAATTAACATAAAACAAGTAATCAAAACATTGATGGAATTGCGAGACAATGACTGCTTAATGGGAATACTAATAGGTACCTAATGAGTTGAGGCCTTTTAAGAGCACAATAAATGTGTAGAGCACAATAGCAATGAGAGATGAAGTTCTCTCAGATCAGGTATATGGTAACTTTCCTTCTAATAAGCACTACTGCAGTATAAAGTTAATCTCACTGAGAAACTTAGTTGCACATCAGTAGACAAAGCTGATATTCCTATTGTATATACCTAAGTTATGCCTATTGTATTTACCTAAGTTGCTTAACACATTTGCAGAACCAAAATTAGCTTCACATTTAGCATGGGGAGAAGAGTAATGAATAGGCCAGCTTTTAGTAAAATTTAGATAACACATTGAACAAATTAAATTAATAAAATATTTTCTCATTTTGAATAGACTCAAATACTTTGTATTGGGTCAATTTGTCTGGCTAGAAGAGTTAAATACATTGTTTTATTAACATTTCATTAGGTTTTCTGATAGTGAAATCAAAGTTAATGTCTCATGACCACACAAAAAATATGTCCCCACAGATTACATCATGAGTAGAATAAATACATTTAGACTCCAAGACTGTTCCAAAGTTTTGAAGCAGCTATTTCTTAACCACATATAATTCCAGATAAATAGTGAAAGACAAAGCACCATCAAAACCATTTGAGTGAAGTATAAGATTGCTATATCTATATAATAGAAAATGTGTGTTAACATTTTGGCTCAATATTCGAAAAGGTCTAAAATAGAGGCAGCTTGTAGGATGCCATGTATCGTGTTAAATGCATGTAATCATGTATTTAACTAAAAAGTTAAATCACAGATGTAGATTTTCCTGGAAGACTTAGCAAAGGCTTGACTTGTAAGTCATGGATACAAAGTTCCTAAGACAGAATGGGTTTTTGTACATTTTCACTGCATATTTTCCAAATAAAAGAAACCTGGAATTCTGGGTATTCATTCATCACTCATTTTATGTAAGATGTGCTATAACCAAATGAAAACAAAAAAGAAGAAAGAATGTTGAAACAATATATTATGTTCTTAGCAAAAAGTACCATATCAAACCAAAGTTCATGTTTTGTAGAATTATATTTTATCTTATGCTTACAAATCTAAGCCTATTCTTCCAAACACTGACCTAGTGAAATAAGTAGGAATTAGTTTCAACTGAAATAACAGTATTTCTTTTTCACTGGAAGCAGCTGGGCATTCTTAAGTCTTTTCTATGATGTCAGAAGTGTGCCTCTGCAGCTTTAAATTGGCATTTACAAGGGAGAGAAAATAGTTAAAATATCTGGAATGTATGCACTAAGTCTCTATTCTAACGATATCCCTTACTCCCTTTCCTACAGGCTGTAGAAAGCTTTTATGAGGAAAACATCATGTTTGATAGTCATTTAGTTCCATTAAAGAGTATAAGAGTTATTCTTCTTGAAGATAAAGAAAATTAGTAATGATTAGTAAAGATGGAAGCTCTTAGGGTTTGGGGGTTTGTGTCTTTTATGTCTGGACCTCTTCTAATGATGACAAAAGGACAAATGAGAGAAACTGTAGAGCTCACTTCCGTCTGTCACAGACTCACTGCACTGTTGTAGGAGAGGTAATTTGCTGGCCAAATAAAGCTGACATAAGACTGTGATAAGGCCATATCATCCTAATTAAACAAAAGACAGAGAAGGGAAATAGAAATGAGAAGAAATAATACAGGGAAATAAAAATATATAAGGGAGAACCTGACAAGAGGAGCACAAGCATCAGTTAGTGAAGTTCAATACTGAGCCAAAACCAATATATGCAATGACAATGCAACAGACCAAAGATGGAGAATTTAGACATTTGCCTGCAATACAAAAAGACCTTTTTAAATTGGTTAATCAGTTGGAAATTAAATTTGATGTCATTTTGAGACTAGTTAGTTTATATCTGCTCTAAATAACTGTTTCTAGCCTTTTTAATGTTTAACTCACATTAAAATAATAAATAACTGTTCATAACTTTTTCTGACCTTTTGGTTTTGACTTCTTTTATGGCTGGTGTCTTCCTGAAGGTGAATTTAGTCATTCACAGGGGAAAGGTTGCTTAGCATGGATGAAATGAGAGGCCACTCTAGACGTCTTGAATAATAGACAAGAGATAGTCATTTTCATGTTAATGTTATATGTGACCTACATACTTGCTTTCAATAAAATTATCAGAATGCTTTGGGTCACAGACTAGTCATCATTCACTTTCCTCAAGCCTTCTGGCACTGTGAAAGCATGTGGATTCTGCAGGTTCCAAGAAAGACCGCTGTTTTGTTTGCCACCAGAACTAAATTGATCAGTGAGGCCCTCAAGCGCTGTTAAGAATCGAAATATATTTGTATTGAACTTTGAGCATGGTGTTACATTTACCTTCTAATGATACAGGGCTATGCACATCTTTTATTTGCAGTTTCCCAGCTCATATCATGTGTAGACTCTGAAGAGAACTTCTCTACACAGATTTTTTTTTCTTTCTCCCACCCAACTTCTATTCCATCTGCTAACTCAAATATCCAATTATTCTGCCACTGGAAAATGATCATTATTAATGAGCATGCTTCATTTGCATTAAAAACATATTTTATTCTTTGATATATTTAAAGCATCAGATCATCAGATATGTCTGAACTCTGAGTTAACCATTCTGAATACAGACCTAAAAGAAAAGTCTTTAATTTTCCTTTAAGTCCGAAGAAAAAAAATGTTTTCTGTAAATCACAGTGCTCCAGCAACACTTTAAATGTGTAGTTAGGGGATAGGATGGAAGAACACGGTCAGCTGGAGTGTCTGTTTTGTATGATCTGATGTAGCTAACCATAACTGCAAACCGCTTGCTGTCCACATATATAACACATTTTCTAGAAGGCGGTAGCTCTAAGAAGAAAAGAAAAAAAGGAGGGGGGCAGAACAGATGGGCAGAATAGATGAAGACATCGTACCATTCTAGGATTGTCTGGATGAACGTATCTGTTCTATAGTAAAGGGCCTCTAAGCTAATGTGAAAAGAGCATAAAACACTAGCCAGTACTCACTGGCTAGTTAGTAAATAAAGAGTTTATGACTTCCATGGGAGAAGCCCTAGACTATCATTCCCCACTGTCATAGCCCAGGAAGGCCACAGACTAGCCTGAACCCCTTTGTGTAATGCCTTTCACTGAAACCCTTGTTGAAAGGCACTATGAATTTCACTGAAATGCTTTCCTGCTTGATAGGCTTTAGGCTGCTCCTTTCAACAACCACTTTCAGAGGTGAATCAAATAAAGCTAGCAGTGCTGGCAGAGTAAAGATGGTAATAACCACCTGTTTCTTGAGATGCTCCACATTTAGGTAAAAAAATAGTTGTGATAGCAAAAAAGAGGTGAAATTGGAAAGAGATAAGTGCAAAGACATGTGCAAAGAGGAGAAAGGAAGGAGGAGGAGACAATGGAAAGACACAATGAGGAAAATTAATTAATTAATGTTAATTAATTTAATTAATTAATTGCAGTAGTTTGGATGGAGTTGATGGGGAAGCTGAATAAAGGTGAAAATAATAGAAAGAAGAAGAGGGGTCGCAAAAAGCTATGGAGTTGTTACACTTGAAATAAACATTGAATAAGAACTGTGACAAAGTAGAAAAGGTTGACTCTTGGACATATAGAAGAGGGAGGCAGCAAGACACAGGCACAGGCTGAAAGCATGCATTAAAATAGGACTAATCATCTGGACTTACTTATAAGTACTTACAATAGGATGAATCAGCCATGTTTACTTATAAAACCAAAAAAGTTATATTAAGGAAGCAAAATGTTTTAAATGCAAATAAAAATCATTATGTGATAAAGTCAAATGGTCAAGTACTGAAGAAATTAATTAGAATGCTGACTGTTTGCTTTTTGCATTTTAAACTCTTAATAGACCGAAATATTTGCTATATTTTTAAACTGACAAAGCCTTTGAAGCACTGGGAGAGCTGAAGACTGAAAAGAAAGTCAGTATGTTTGAAAATATAGCTGTATTGTTGAGAACTTGTCAGTTGTATGTGATTATATGCATTTCTAGTATAATTTAGGATTGGTTTCTCTTCTCACAAGTGCTCTGCATGGTTGTTATCA
Organism: Apteryx rowi; assembly: GCF_003343035.1. Taxonomy (NCBI): domain Eukaryota; kingdom Metazoa; phylum Chordata; class Aves; order Apterygiformes; family Apterygidae; genus Apteryx; species Apteryx rowi. The sequence continues at coordinate 740,431 of NW_020449908.1, forward strand.
TGTTATTTGTTTTTTGTAAGCATGAATGTTCGCAAGAACATTGTGCCAATGAAATCTGACTTAAAAACCAGCAGGGATCCTCTTTAGCTGTAAAACATTCTTCAGTAGTTTCAATCCATTCAGTCAGCGTCTAGCCCCTAAACCATGAACTAATGCAGTGGCACTTTGTCTGCTATTCCTCTCTCATAACTTCTGAACCTGTTGATAAATTTCAAACAAATTTGACAAAGGAGTAAAGGCCACAGAGACATTAAGTTCTTGCCAGCCTTGTGAGAGGAGGAGACGACAGAGGGAAAGACTATGTGTGATCCCAACCTTATTAAAAAGCAGGAAATCCAGCCATGAGTCACAAATCTCTAAGAATCGAGGCTTCATCAGTTTTGTTGCAATACAAGTTATGTGTGCATTTGTAGAAAAGTGTATACATACATAATAAATGAAGAATGACAGGTTTATTTGACAAGTGAATCAATACCCTAAAAAAACCTGGGATCTGTGACAACATATTGCCCTTCACCAAAATCTTTCCAATTAGTTTTTGGGAAGCAGTTTAACAGTTCCAAGAACCTGGTTAACTCCAGCTCAAGGACATAGTCATTCATTTGCCATATCTTTCTTATTTAGAGTGAAGTTTCTGCTTCCCTGATTCAAGCTTTGTCTGAAAAGGATGGTGTGCAGGACTGAACATCTGCAGGCATGTCTAGAGAAGCCCTCTCATGAGCCCAGCTCCACACCTTTTCCCTAAACAGTTTCTTCAAATATGGGACTTTCAGTCCTCACAAAGCATAGAAAAGAGAGGTCAAGTTGCTTTATACATGTGATCTATACATGCTAATTCTATTCTGTTTACCACTTTTTCGAGTTTTTATAATGCGGCTCCAGTTGATATGTATGCCATCAAAATTTAAGGCCAGTTTTAGTAACTTTACTCAGATTCTTGATATATTTATACTTAAAGATACTAACCTCAAAGTAAGAAACTGTTGAACATAGTACATGGTGATGCAGTCTAACAGTGATGTTTGAATCTGAAGCACATGCTCACTCAGTAAAGCTCAGTTAAGGACTAGATCCCTCCAGAAATATGCAGTCCAATCAGTGCTGTGAATCAGGCAAGAATTTCCCATGAGTGCCTAATTAACACATCATGAAACATGCTTTCATGAGCTTTATCTTAAGTTTTGCAATAAGTCTTCCATCTGACATTCTAGTGCTTATTTTGAGAATACAGTTCTCTAAACCTGCAGGCATTTTTCTTGAGAAAACAAACAATAACTACTGTTATAGAGAATAAAATCTTCTGTTGTTCAATTTAAATTAATCTGATCATTTTTAACCCTACATTTTAAGCTCTAATTTTTTAGGATGATTCATAAGAGAGTATTTATATATTCAGACTGTTAAGCCTCCAAAGCTGTCAAATGTCTGCTTCATAAATTACAAACAACATAGTACCAAAGAAAAGGGAGGGGGGCGGGTGGAGAGAAAAAAAGAGCAGGAAGTCTTTGTAAGAAAGGTTTTATATTTTGAATTTTATAACATACTCCCAAATCAAATATGCTTTTTTGCCACACAAATAATTTATCACTAAGTGTATTCCACACACTAAACAGGCAGTTCCATCCGCAGAGTAGGACATGGATGAGAAAGTGAAAGACAGGAATGGAATAAAGGAGTACAGAGGGTAGGAGCAAGAACTATGAAGTATATTTAAAGTACAAGTATACTGCTTTAAATGGTATAAAACAAGTAGTATATGTAGTCTCAATTTTGTTTGTTTGTTAAGGGAGGGAATATTGCCAGGATATTCTTTTTATCTAAAGGGCAGAAACCAGTATAATGATGGAATTAAAAATCTTTTATGATTATGCTGTATCTTAACATTAGTATAATCCAGTACCATTGAATAGGTATACTTTTCTCAACCTGGGCTTAAAAATGATTATTCTGCTATCTTGTTGCAGAGCTTTTGCATGTGTGGAAGGTAAGCAGCAGATGATCGTTTAGATACACAGTGATGATGCAATGCAAATATTTAAACAGACTGATAGAAGAGTGAAAGATATTTGTAAGACACCAAGTTAAAGTTATTTTTGCTTTAGGTCAACTAGAAGTCTATTAAAGATGAATCTATTAATATAAAAGCAGCAAATACTGATGGCAGTACAAAATAGAGCAGTAGTTGCTATACAAATATTTTATTATGCATTAGTACTGAGCAATTAGCAAGAATGTTTTTTACTGTAACTAGCCAAGCCCTGTGCCGCCATGTTCACCCATCATGCAAGTTAGTACAAAATTTAAATTAGATTAATCCAGCCAAAGTTAGGGAAGCCCAGAACGTATGGTATGTGACATCTAAATGGTTTACAGTGGAGCAAAACAAAAGGATAAAAGTAAGTTTAAAAGACACTCTAACATGTAGAAAGATTATTAAAATGTTTAAAGGCATTTGACTACATGGTTGATCAAGTTGTTGCAGGTATCCAGAATGGTTTATAGAAATGCATTCTTTTTACTATACAACTAACTCAAATCCAATCATCTTAAAGAAGAAAGGGAATATTGAAGGAATCTTTTTAAAGTAGATAAGATATCAGACAGAATTCAAAGGCAACAGTGATGATGATGTGAAGGAGCTGGCAAAAGGCTGTAAGTCTGTAAGGACTGGAGAGGAAGAAAGAAAAACTAGAACGGAGTAAAGGAGAAGTAAAGAATAAATCTAATGTGTTACCTGCACAGTATAAGGTAATTCCAAAACAAGAAAAATATGTAGGACTTGCAATATGTAAAGCAAAGTTTGGGTGAGAACAAATTGCAACTTACTAAATTACACCTTTTACAAACTTTTTTTTCCCTTTCAGCTCAGTTCACCCTTACACCTTTGTGGGTGCAGCAGTGAGGGAGAGCAGGGAGCTCTGCCTGACTGGCAGTCCTGGCAGCAGCATGCTGGGGTGGCACTGCAAGCTGTCTTCCCCAAAATAAAACCAAACCAACATGCTTATTCCACCAGAAAATGCTCAGTTAAAGTCTTGCATCTACTGAATGTATGAGAAATTAATTTATATTGCTTATGTAGTGAGAAATTAGTCCATAATTCTTACACACAAAGGCTGGTGTGGATAGCTTCCTGCATAATTTCCAACTGCCTTTCCCTTCGGAAAGTTTATTCTAAGGAAAGAAGGTTTGTTTGAACATTATTTTTTCTTTTGGCTTTGCTTTGCTTTGTAGACTTTGATATCAGGTATATGCATATTCTTCTCCTGATAAATGTTCTTTATCTGTAGACTCCCATAAAAGAAAAAGAAAAGCTGAGCTTTCAGCATGTTCTTTTAACTTTTCTTTATTCCACTTTTCACTCATTCCCTGCTTTTACTGGCCATATCAATACAGTACAGGCATTTTCTATTTCAGCTGTGCAAGTCCAGAAAGACCAAGAGAAACCTATCAGATCGCTGCTCAATTTTGCCTGTTGATACAGAAGCATGGTTTGGTCAGCACTGCCAGTTTATCAGCCGTGAAACATTTTGCATTAGACAGATAAGGTGTTCATCAAAACCAACAAACCCCATACAGATTTTTGTCCTGGAAAAATGCCTGATTTCCTGACAGACCGGCTACAAGGCTGATGCTTGTGCTGTGCTGGCAAACTGCTCAGGGGTGCCCTGTCGCTTTGAAGACCTAGTGACGGGGCTGCCCCAGACTGCAATGTTTTTGAGCGCATGAGGCTCTGGGGGAGGCACATTGCTGGAGGATGCCCCACAGCTCTGCCTGGTGCCAGACACCTGCAGTCCCCAAGGCACGGCCACCAGGCAGGGCATGCCATCCCCGCGGCCTTGGGGCACCTCCCAGGCGGCTCAGGGATCCACAGCAATGGGCAGTTTGCTATATTTTAGGAAACTCAATGGGTTGGAAAAGTAAGACCAGTGCATTCCTTATAGCCACGTATAGCATCAGTCAGAACCCATCTGAGTGGTTTTAGGTTTATTTATAGCTACAGCTGGATACGAGTTTTCCATCGGGATTTCCCGACAGAACAAGTAGCTTCTGGAAAACTGCTTTCCATGAGAAGCTTTTTATAATGCCAAAAGATGTATTATCCCTCCAAAAATTAGAATATACTTCATTTTGGGTTTTTTTCTGAGCCAAAACAGAATATTATAATTTAGTCCAAGGACTTCAAAACAATAGACTACATTTTTCTTATGGTACACGGATTTCCTCATGAGGCATGTAACCCCTCTAGTCCCATCCTTCCTGCAGGGCAGCATCCCTGGAGTGCTACATCTTCCATAAAATCACACAGAGCAAGGTTCGACGTGCGTCTTGTCTCACAGGGCAAGGAGGGGTGGGGGCACGCTGGCTCTGCAGTTCCTATTACACATTAAGTGCACCACAGGAAAACAAAGTTTCATTTCTTAGGTGATTCACATCAAAGTGCTTCAGGTTGTTCCAACAGATCAAAAAGAAACATTTTCATTTTAGGAATGTCAGAATACTCAGTTTCAAAACTGCAGTGAACAGTCTAGATTATATGGAATATTATCGCATGAAACAATGTGATTTTTTTTTTCCACAGAACATTTCAAAATACACTTGTCCTAATTCAGAACAAGTAATGTAAATGAAATTGTGATCACTGGAATTTCCTTTGGGCTTAAAATGTGTTTTTCCTTTTTTAAATTCGCTTGCAATCTTGGTCATTTATTATTATTCATTTATAAAATATTTCATTTCAAGAATGGTTCATCCTGTTAAACTGTCATGTGAATAAGCTGTAGAAATAAAAATAAACTTTAAAATAACTTCTCTGCTTGTACGTTTGAATGAAATTCTGATCACAAGACAATTTTTTCCAATGTCTTCTCTTCCCAGGCTTGTTTTAATCACTCCCTCCCAAAACAAGAAAACAGAGAAAAGTAGAGTGTATATTACTACTGGATTAAAGAGAAAAAAGATGTAAACACAACCTAATTCCCCATCACTGTAATTTCCACGAAATACAGTTCATGCACAAGTATAGAATTCAGGTTAAATGCTAGCCTGCTTTCTCCTGGTTCATTTGAGTGTTTTTGTTTGTTTTTCCTTTTTTCCTTAGAGCTAGGGACATTGGGAGAAACTGCAAAGGATTAGATACAGTGAAGAAATGACAGGAAATGAAAGAAAAGAAGGGAAAGGAAATGTTTCCGTAATGAGCCATATTAAGAGTGTAGCACTTCATCTGGGGCATATGGCAAAAACTATGATTGTATTACTGTGTTGAGGTCTCGTTCTTTTGCTGTTGCAATGTCTGTGTCTTTTCCCATTTATGCTGTTAATATATTCACTTACTTTTAAACTTATTTCAAGTCCTAGCTTACATTTTAAAACATAGCTTCCAGGTTTACATTAAATTAGTGTATTGAATGTGCTTTAACATTATTTGTCTTGTAATGTTCAGCATATTAGCATTCTATTTTCTGTATAGATCCCTAGCAATCAGCAAGACAAAAATATATAAGATTACTTTTTGATGAACCTTCCAATATCAGTAGATGTTAGTGAACAAATTTATTAGTAAAAAAAAGTGTTAAAGTTATCTGTGAAACAGGTTAAACAATATATTAAATTATTTCAAAGACTAAATTCAGTGTTAGTTCTAAGATTTTTTTTCATATTTAGATTTCATTCTGCCAAATAAAATCTATAGATCAGGTCCAAATTCATATCTTCTTTCCATTCCATGGACTTAATGTTTTAATACTACTTTTTTGTTTGTCAAGTGACGTCCTTTCCCATGGCTTAGTTCTATTTCAAGCTCTCTTCTACTAAATTCTAGTCCCTACTTATAAGTATTGTCTAGCCTTTTCCCATAGAGTATCTCAGCGACTTAGAGAGATGGGCGGAGGGGAGGGGAGAAGAACCTTATGGACTGCATACTGTTCCCGATCTAATATAAGAGAAATTTAATTAAAATCCACCTGCTCAATGTAGTCTGCCAGAATTTAATTATTTGAAGTGGCAGATTCTTATGGATGAGAATGGCTAATCTCCTTACTTTTTAACTGGGTAAAGCATAATGATTCAAACCTGACCCCTGTCTTTTAAGGTTCATTGTCTCACCATTTGTCACTGCCAGGGTTAGTAAAGGTGCTGTGTCACAGGGCACAGCTTTGAGGAACCTTCATTTAGGACCTTCTATTTTAAGCAGCTTCTCCATTCTTATTCTGAAAGTAGAGACAGGCTAAACTAATGTCCCTGGCTCTTGAAATAAGATGAATAAAAAGCCTCCTTGACTATTCTGAACATGTCATCAGTAACATCCAGAAAAGAAATCCAAGGAATAATTTGGTACTTGACTCTTCCCTTTATAATATCACACATTTTTCATATTTTTATATTCTGTTCCCTACAGGCCTGATGTCTCTGCTTTTCAAGTCAGACAGCATTAGATTAATATTGCCTTTAACTCTTTTGGTGTTAAAGGCTATCCTTGGCTAAGTTTAGAGTGGCAGTGATGATCAGTGTATGTAATAACCTCCATCTTGGCAGATGTGACAGATGTTACGTCAAAAACTTCTGGAGCAGAAAGGACAAGACACGACAGCTCAGGTGAAAACAGGAACTCCATGGACCCTGTTTTCTGAGGATGAGATTCAGAGGGGAGAGAGTTGCTCTGAACAGTGAAGTGCTCCCTTTGACCAGGGCAGGTGTCATCCAAAAGTCCTAGATCTTCAGGAAGCCACGCTGAAGATGCCACCACACTGGCCAGGATACATGGTGAACCAGAGCCCTCAAAAATCATCAGCAGGGATATGAATTGTTATAGCTTGAGATAAATGAAACAAAACAGTGTCTTCAGCAAGAGAGTGTGACACTCCCTTGATGCCAGATCTGCCTATATAGGCATATCCGAACATTGTAAAGATACATCTTAGCTCCACCTTTACCTCCTCTATTAATTCCACACTATGTGGTCAGGTCTCATTTTTAAAAAGAGACTTCTTGGAGCTTCTCTTAAATTCTCAGTGCTTGCTATTGCTTGAATAAAAGCTGAGCTGGTGGTTATTCAGGTACCTCAGAAACTTTTGAGGGGTGATCCAAGACTGGATAGGATTTTAAAGCATCTTTTCCAATCTGCTCCTTCTCAGTGATTTCCCAGGTTTTAAGGACTTAAAAAAATAAAAAATAAAAAAAATAAAAAGTGACGAGTAACTGAGAGGGACAGGAAATGGAAAAAAATAATTGTATTACTTTGTATATAAGTTTATCTGGCATAATACAGATTTTTTCACTGAAGTAAATATGCTAACCTTTTTCAGAGACAATAGAATAAGCCCCCCCCTCCAGCAGCTTAGATATAGAGACCTTTCAAAGTAACCAATAGCAATTTAAATTGCTAACATTTAGATACAGAACAAAATACAGAAGAGAAAAATACAGTTTAACAATGGAATGCATTAGCCAAGTATAAATGAATTGTCGGGTCATTGCATAAACAATGTTAATGAGGCAGGTTAAATCCTTCTGTGATACTGGCCTTAGGTGGAATCCAAATATCTTTCACATTAGCATATTAAGTGTTACTGCCCTCCATTACGTACAGCTAGAAGAAACTCAAGGGATGGAAAGTAATCCTACTTTGCTCAGCCTTTTCTTAATGCCTCCTGAAAAAAGTTTGGCAATAAAAAGTAATTCCTTCTCACCTCCCCCATGTCTTGGTATATAGGTATAAATCTCCAAGAGTAATATGCACTCAAGAAAACTGCAATTTAAAAAAAATTCCTCACAGATTAAAACAAAAAATGGTGGTTTTCATGCAGCCACCGGCACTATGAAAGGTTGAGATGCCATACTCTCAAAAAAAAAAAAAAAAAAAGAATCAGACATATAGACTTCCTATACAGTAAATGAAAAGAGATAGTGCCACTTTTCTTTTACAGAACATATCTGTAGCATTTTCCATCCCTCATATAAACTGGAGTCTCCTTTAGGTAACAKTTTATCCACCACAGGAATCTAGAAGCCACTGGTACGTGCTAAGTTCTTTTGTTGATCAATTCTCTTCTGCTGAGTAGTACATTTCTGCTCAGCATAACATTGGGCTCATTGGACTCATCAGTCAATGTGACCCGAGGGCTAGACCTTGTCTTTAAAAGCAGCTGACAGTACTGTTTCGTGGTACAGTTCTTTCCAGCTCCACTCAACAGCTAATATCATACTTAGATTTAAATTCACTTCTTGATTTAATATGTCGGATACTGTGAAAAATCTCAGTCTCATCTTGTCTCTAAAGATCTGTCAATGAGATGAACAGATAATAATGCAATGAAGTGGAAATGGAATAATACACTTTTAATTAAATCTTGATAGAAGCTCGGTTGTCTAGAAAAATCCTTTTGAAGGCATAGTATTTAGTGGCTTATACTTTCTCTGTACAGTAGCATTATCCTAACAAGGAGTATTCCTTGTGGGGTTGTTAGATTTTTTCAGATTTTTTCTTTATAGGCAAAAACCTGCCAGCTTCAGAAAAGATAGCTACTGAAATCTCACAATAATCCTCAGATATTGTGAAAAGCAACCCCCCCATCGCTATTAAAGAGGAGGCAAATGCCAAGCTTGGAGAATAAAATACAATATGAAAGGAGATTCTAAACTGTGCGTAAAGCTCAGCTAAGGCCCCTGCTCAACGGGCAAGTGTCACCAAAAGCAAATTGAAACATAGGGCTCTGTGGAAGTTAAACCAATTTAACAGCTGTAGAGTAGTCTAGCAGTCAAGGGTTGCTGCAATATAGGAAAACCTAGCTTTGCCTTGCCTTGCCTCTTCTTCAAACTCCAGAAAACAAAACCAAAACCAAAACCTAAAAGGCTAACTAGTTTACCAAAGGTCTTCTACACAGCAGTCTCCAAATAAGGATTAGGTAGAATTTGACCCACACTAATAAATGATGGACAAAGAGCACAAAGTTCTAATAGAAGATGCAGTTTGAAAGGGTTTATTTAATTCATTACAATAATCATTATGCATGCTTTTTAATATTCAGAATGCTATCTTAATTTATAGCCTAATTATGTAAATAAAAACACCATCCTTAAATGCCTCCTTTCTCTTCTCATAAGAAAACCTTTATATAACTTTATTGTCAGTGATATGGAATTTCATTTCCTGAGCTGGCCAGAAGACTCTGTTGATTTTTCTACAGTTGATAACTTGAAACCATTCTTTTCATTGCAAGAAGCTGCTTCTTCGTGTATGAAATTCTTTTTTGCCTGTCTTAGTTGTCTCCTGCAATTACAGTGACTTTTTTGATAGGAGATCTTCTTTGTTTCCTGGACATATTTGATACAATGTTCTCCAAGATTAGCTTTTGTAAAAGCATATTTAAAATTTCTGTTCAGGTAGAAAATAAATCCACAGCTCCCATCTATGGAATTTATTAAAATATTCTCCCTTCTCACCTTCATTTGATACACAGCCAAAGAGAGTTTGACTGAGTTTTTTGGATTTTTGTTTTTGTATTTCAAGGTCTATATTTTCAAAATACAACAAGTTATTCCTGTACAGTAAAAAAAATCTGTTAAAACTGACTCCTCTTTGTCAATATATTGATACTTTCCTCTATATTTTGTACATTTTTAATGCCTTACAGAGTGCAATGATAGAGCAGCCTCCTGAAATTTATTATTTTCTCTGCTACACAGGAACAAACACAAGTCTGGAGCAAGCAAGAAAAGGATTTGGAAAAAGTAGTAATAGACTCCCAGTTAGACTAATGACAATTATTTCTTTCTGTAACAGAAGAAAACCAGAACACAAACATTTTCTCAAAGTGATAATGTATTGTCTGCTCTCTCCCAGGGAAAAAATATGTACATATTATCTCTTATTCAGAGCAGATTTAGTCACTGAAGACCACAGCTTAATGACAGCTAAAATCAACACGTGCTTTGAAATTTAACATTTGGTACTCAGGACTGAAAACGTAAGCCGTACTGGAAATAACTAGCATTATTTTAGCTGCTAGGATAATCAACATTTCTGGAGCCTTCTTACCCAGTGAATCTTAAGTGATGCTTTGTAGAGAGGAATAGTCTTACAGAGAGTATGCATCTGTTATTTTATATGCTCATGTCACTGGAGTTTTAGGCACTCATTCTTTTTTTCTTTCTCCTCAAAAGATGAGAGAACAAGTCTGAGATCTCTTTTAGTTTGAGTTCTTTAATTACTTGACTACTATATAAAATGTTATCACTAAGTATACTTTAAAATAAAATACCACCCTTTTTATCACAAGCATTATCTGTTTTTATGACTATCTGTGAAGTGTGTCCTGAGAAATCCTACTGTATTGAACCTCAAGGGAGAAAGGAATATAGTAAATACTTTTTCAGATACTTATAAGAACTGGGCATGATCGATACCAAACTCCTTGAGCCTGCATAAACTGAGGTTCTAGCACAATCTTGGACAGTTAAACAACTTCACTATCAAAAGAAGAGAGAGTTAGAGTCCAAAGGCAACAACAGTTAAATAGSGGGTTTTAAAAATCCCCAAAGCTGCTCTTGGGTGATTAATTCTACTTATGCTTAATGTTCAAAAAAGTTCCATTAAAAAAATACCTTTATATCAATTCCATACCTGTATGATTGAGATAGGTTGACAGGTTTCTCTTCAGATGCATATTATAAAGTGCTCAGATCCTACAGTGATGCTGACTGTATACATATCATTTTAATCCATGATRTTTCCACACACAAAAATGGCTTCGTAGAAATGCAAGGAAAGCAAAATACGTTGGAAGTTCTGTTTCCTTTTTCTATCTCCAGTCTAGACTGCCTTGTTCTCTGACAAAAGAGACYGTCTTGTTCTATGAGAAAAATCGGCAAAGAACAGTCCATTTTTTTAAATGCTGTGGACCACACTTGTTCCCTGAGGTAATCAGTTTTAATATAGCAGTGATGTTTATACTGGATCAATAGCTTTGGGACAGCCACTCTCGGAATTATAGCCATTATCCATGGTAAGCAACACTCCCTTTGAGATGGCAAACAAACAAGAAGCTATTAAAACAACCACCCTCTTTAAATAAAGAAGAAGCCCAAGTGTAATCGCATTAGAAAATAAAAAGATTAAGGAAAAGGTAATAAATGTAGGTGTAAAAGCAAATAGATCTTAAAAAGTCTTTTGAAAGAGAACTTTCTATTGTTTTATGTAGAGGAGGGGCATGGGAGAAATACTGATCAAAACAGGCGTCAGACAGAAGCGTTTGCTGTGCTCCCTGGCACACCACAGCAACAGCACAATCATTACCTTGCAGTCATTCTGCATAGTTGTCTGAAGATGTGATCACCACCTACAGCTTTCTGACATGCCCTGACTTCTTTTGTTGTGATCCCTCTACTCAGTTACAAGCCTTAAATACCTGATGACAGGTTCAATATTTTGGCTCTTTTGTAGAAATACAATAGCTTCACAGCACTTAGACATTTTTCAAATTATTTCAGTGGTGGTTTTCCCTCCAGATTGTTGTAATGCTCTTCCACTTGTCTGAGGCAATTGAAGGTGCCCCTTTGTCTCTTGAAACACAGTAAATCTCTGTTCTTTCATTCTTGATTTCATACATTGCATGTTTCTGGTTACCATCCAAGCTAAGAAATCTGAGGGTAATTTAAAAGAGTTTAAGTATTTTACAACTCTATATTCACTGCTACAATTTGTGCTACCCTTGGAATGTCGTTATGTGCAAAAAGGAAACACGCCTTATATGTAAAGCCAAGAATGTATTAGTATAAATGAAATGTAACAGTCTAATCCAAAAATCATTACTAGTCCAGATCTGATTATTACAGAAAAAGAAAGAAAAAGACAGCAAAGAAATGAATGCTTCTATACATAAAAAGTCTCAGTAATGATAATAGAGTTTAAATTGTTATTATACACGCACTTGCTAGTATCTAACTCCTTTCCCTGTGTTATGTTCACCCTTCCACTGCTGCTCTGCATCCTAGAGTTGATGGCTTCAGTCTGGTGTGTGTGGGGCAGGGGCGACTGGAGAACAGCAACTTGTCAGCAGCTGGTGTCCTTTGCTGGGAGGAGTATGATGTTAATAGTTTCTTCTCCCTCATGCTAGGATCTGACCGGTGTCATTTTTATATCTTTGCCAACATACTTTTACTTGTTTCTTTAGTCTTCAAGTTCACATTTTATCTGATTTTACTATTTATGGTGTGTTTTATATGTATTAGATACTATTTCTTGGTTTTCTTTGATCTCCTACCCCTAAAACTGACTTGTCCAGCTCCAGGCCTGCACTTCCTTGGCTGAGGGTGTCCCGGTCATTTGTAGCCCTGGGCTCTCCAGCACCAGCCTGTGCTAGACGCAGCGCAGCAGCAGAGTTTTGGCAGGCAGATGAAGACTCTGAAACATGTCCTCTCCAGACCAAGGCATCTCTCACTCTACCTTATTGTTGCTAAGAATGAGTTGCCAGATTTTATAGCCGTTTCCTGGAATAACTCAAAAGTCCCCTGTGAAAATTTCAAACTACAATATCAGTCACAAACTATATTCTCTACCAGAAACTGTTCCCACACTGTTACTTTGCTAGTTAGGTTCAGAGATTTCTAGTTTCTTCTATGAAACTCTGTCTTGAAAAAGCTCTTGCTAACTTTGTAAATATCCAGAACAGATCTCATTTTTTTATTCTAATGAGGTGCCTTTTTCATTAAAAACAAACTACCTGCAGGTGGCCGAAAACTGTTAATTTTGCGGAACTGGCCAGCCCCACACTTCTTGGCCTTGAAAGGGTAAAATAAACTAGGTACAGTGACACTAATTATTTTTTCACAATACCATCACAATAACAGATAGAAGGAATGMTATCAAAAACAGAGAAAAGGAATATCATTATCACAAGATATGGATAAGTACAACTAGGGAATAGATTAACAATTCTGAAGTCAGTCCCTGATGGTATACAGCTTCCTCTGATCTACATTAGGAACAAGTATTGTTTATTAGACATAATAAATTTCTGGTAAGGAAGATCATGTTTTGAATATAGTTATTGAAGTGCCTGTGATACATCCAATAAGTTTAATTTATGTTCCTCTATTTCACAGGAAAAAAAAAAGAGATTTTTCTTACTGATGACAAAATACAGCAACAGTGTTGAGAAACAGTCAAGGCAATCTTACCAGACAATTAAATTACAAAATTACTATAATTTGTAAAATAAATATAAAATCCATTTCTGAAAGGGACACTAAAAGAAGGTGCAGAATTCAGGTCACTGAATTGAAGGGATGTAAATCTAGATGCTTGCCCCTGCTTGCAGGTTAAATTTTTAGAATTTCTTTGTTTTTATGTCTCTAGTTTACAATGCATGGCTAACACAGGAAACAATGACAAAACAATGACATTTTTGCGATTCTACTACCTCCTTCCTGAGTGTTTTGACCCCTAAGCCACATGCTTTTGTTGCATCTCTTTATGGTGAATGTAAGAATCTTCTGCCCAAAATCCACAGAACCTTCTCCCAGTTGCTCTTGTAGCTTGGTAATGACGATAATCTTATGGAGATGCAATATGCATGAGCCTGAATCTGAATCTCTTTAAGTAAGGAATAGGCTTACACCAGCTCTTCTATCTCTCTCTTTGGTCAGTGCTCTGATCTTCAGAGAGTTACGGAATATTGAGTCCCACTTCCAAGTCCTCCTCTGGTTAATTCTCTGAAGAAAAGGATGAATGACCCAATCTTCTGTGGCAGGCCCGATATTCTGTAACAYGCTGTAAGCATGGGAGAGAGAGAGAACTCCAGAAAACTACTTTTCTTCAGCATTGCCTATTGAATGGTTGAGACCACTGTGGATCCCATTTTAATCACTACTACCTCTATTCAAATATCTAGGAAACAATAATTTAACTCAACAGTGCTGACTGCCTCATTTGTCATTGATATTGTAATACTGAGTGCTGCAATTATTACGAGTCTGTGAATGTGGACTTTATGGCCTGCATTGTTGAGCAGAACAACTCAAAATCTGTTCCCTCTTTTTAATATCTCTTYCCCAGAGAGTAACTAATACAAGTCAAAAATATATTAGTATTATAGGTGTTGAATTTTTCAATGTCATGAAAAAATTTGTTTTCATTACATGAGCAATAATTCAAGAGTCTTTTCTTCCTCTGTTGATGCAAGAATGGAAGCACACTTTTATTTCAGATCTTGCCAAGATGAATTCTGATTTATATTCTGAAATATAAAAAAAGTGTGATTTTTGCCTCCTAAACTACCTAAAGGTAGATCAGATATTCCAAAGAAATCAGTCAGAGAAAAAATATTTGACAGTATCATAGATATTTGTTATACTCTACTAATTTGTCTGATTCTGAGCTCCTTATTTGACATGCCTAATCAATAGGAACTTCAGTTTCCATCTGAACTTTAATTGCCTATAACTGTCTTTGTTAACAAAATTTAGTGCCATACATGTTCATGATAACAGAGTACATCTGTGTTATTAGAGAACTGGAGCTAGAAAGTAATTCTGTAGTAGCTTCTCTCTCAGTTGTCATTTATCTTACCCTGGAACAACGGTTACTGACCTCTGTCAGGAACCAGACAGTAGACTAAACATAATATAGAAAAACACAGAAGAATATAGTCTTCTCACAGCGTAACCTTTTTCCTCTATAATTTTGAGATGACTGGTGTCAGGTTTCCATTAATTTTTGTATTTTTTGTATTGAAAGCTAAGAATAGTTCATCCCATCTGTTTTCCAGCATCAAAGAGAAGCAACAAGAAAAATAGAAAGGCCTCCATTCTACAGTAAACAGCTCCCATTTTTCTGGGATGTACACCAGCTGTGGTTCAACAAAGTGTTACAAATGGCCAGATGTGATGAAACTTGCCTCTCACATTCATTCAAGAGAAAGGGTGAAATAATCACTGCTCAGGAACATACAGCTGTGGCATTGAGGCCATATGCATGAAGGTGAGACACAGTCTGTCTCCAGATGAGATTTTTGGACTCTGTAGCGTATGACAAATACTGCATATGGAGCGTTTAATTCATTTTCTCCTTTAAAGATCAATCTTGTTTTAAAGCTTCGGACTGAAATTTTCCTTGTCCCTTCTTCATGTAAATAGTTTTAATGAACTGGAAATTAAATGAGAAATATCTAACCTTATAGCCTTTATTTTTTTGTGGACTGTATTTTCAGCTACAAGGAAGTTGCAGCTTTCTGTTAACTTATCATGCTGTGAAAATTGCAAAATGGTATTTAAAGGGAGAAAAAGGCCTGAGATTTCTTGATTGCATCCATGAAGCTCAGTGTGGACAATGAGATGAGTGTTTACAAGTCATTTCTAATTATTAATCAAATGTAGTACATGCTCTTTATTTCTCTCCTGTTTGTGATGTGCTAGACAAACCTGGCCTTCGCTAATCCAGGGCTTGAAGTGACAGTAGTTTCTTAGTAAGATAAGCAATGCACTCTCCTCTCATGTTTTGCAACTCAGCCCTACAGGAAATGAAGCCATGTTCTCAAGTGAACAAACCTTTAGCATAAAAACTGCCTTTTAAAAAGTATTATATTCCCTCTTATAAAACATTGCAGCATTTTCACTTTCTAACCAAGCAGTTTGTGAAAACATCCTATGAAGGGGTAAACTTTCCTCTAGGGGTAAGTGAAGTTAAATCATTTCTTTTATAAGAATGGATGCCATTATACAGAATATTGGAGAGAGAACAGAAGGGTTTTGTAATAATCAAAATAAAACAAAACGTATCTATTCCCTGGTTCTCATGGGGGACTTCAACCACCCCGATATCTGCTGGAAAGACAACACAGCTAGGCACAAACAGTCCTGGAGGTTCCTGCAGAGCATTGGTGACAACTTCTTGACACAGGTGGTGGAGGAGCCAACAAGGAGAGGTGTGCTGCTGGACCTCGTACTAACAAACAAAGAAGGACTGGTGGAAGAT